>NW_017731399.1:2537301-2540736 GCF_001890085.2 Hipposideros armiger
AAAAAAAAAAAAATTGCGTATGTTAATTCAAAGTGCCTGGAATAACATCTTAGATCATTAAAGCTTTGTATTCAATCAGCAGTTATTAGTTCATATCAGTGATAAGACTATCCTCCACAATGTGCAAGTCAGTTAAGCACCCTTGTCCACATGTTGTCCAGTATTATAATCAAATTCTGAATATGAATGAACTGCCTTCCTAACTAAATTATGAATGCCTTGAAAATTTTATCCATAACTGAGACATTGTGGCATAAGCAACACTTATTGAACACTTACTAATTGTCAGGTACTGTGTTAGTGCTGGAAATAAACTGTTACCTAACTTCAGAGAGTTCACAGTCTATGGAAGAGTGAGACAAGTAAATCAACAATTAGAACAAAGTGTAATAAATATGGGAATGTTGGTCTTGTTCACCGAGGTATCCCCAATGTCTGACTCATTGAAGGATCGCAACATAATAATTATTGAAGTGCCATTCGATGGCAGGGAAAATAGGAACTAGTAAAGCAAATGACAGGCAAGGGAGTCCCGACAAAGAGAAGCGCACGTGTAAAGGCCAGAGGAAAGCACAGAGGAAGCAGGAGCACTAAAATGTGTGCAGGGAAGAAGGAAGAAGCGAGCACGGTGGGAAGGTTCTGCAAGCCTCATGCCCGCACAGATAATGTGCACCTTCCATGAAAGGGAAGGGTGCTTTGCTTTCTGATTAAATTGCTAACCAGCAGCCAAGGGGCATCATTTTATTTTTATTTGGGGGATAAAAATGTTAAATCAACTGAAATATACCTTCAATGCTACATATAAATGGCAATTATCAATACTGCACTTTCAAATTTTCAAAGTTCAAGGATGTTATGAAATCTTAAGACTATCAAAACCTTTGATTTATAAAAGTAAAGAGCTTTTAGGCCCTAGGAATAAATACATTAAGAGATACTCATGTAAAAAATATGTACAAAATTAAGCCATCAATACAATGAAATACTATGACCTTTTTAACATAAAAAGACATGCATTGTACATTGGTTAGATGGAAAAAAAAATACTTGCTGTTTTTAGAATATTTTGAATTTAGAATATTTTTGTAGGGTATTTCATAAACCTATAAAAATAAAAACTCTAAAACTAGGTATGAAACCATTAGAACTAAGTATAAATATTTCAAAGTTGACATAAAAAATACTGCAAATTGAGTATAAAAACTTAAGAAGTGTGCAGAAATACAAATACCCTTAAACAAGGTATTATCTGATTATCATATTTACATAAATATACTCAAATCAGCAGACCATGGGAATTACAAAATACTAAATTCTGGAATCAAATTCCTTCCTTTTTAGTTTTCATGTGAAATAATGCCTGTTTTCTAATATGTATAACCAAGATCCCCAAATCAAAATTCCCAAAGAGAAGTAAACACTGTAAACAGGAACAACCACGACAAACGGAAGCATAAAAAAAAAAACTACAGTGTTTGCAGTCCCTTGCTAATCCTAGTAAGACAGTTACAGAATGGAAGAGGGTCACAATTCCAATCCTAAAACCAATCAAAAAGTAAATGGGATCTATCAGAAGCCTTGCTATTATAAAGACGTCAATTCTTCTTCAAAATGGTCAGTGGATTCTATGCAATGTTCATCGAAATTTCAGCAGGTTTTTGAAATCCGATGAGCTAATTCTAAGCATCATATGGGAAATAGAAAGAACCAAGATAGTCAAGACAATTTAGATCTGGGGGTAGTTAGCTATGGCCCATGGGCCAAATCCAGTTAAAAATGACTTTACATTTTTAAAAGTTAAAAAAATAAGAAATAGAAAAGGAAGAAAGAAAAATGTTTGACAGAGATCAAACATGGCCTGCAAAACCTAAAGATATTTACCAGTGTTCTTCACAGAAAAAGCCCTCCAACCTTTGATCTAGAAACATAGAATTAGAGGACTAAAACTAAGAGAAATCAAGATTTATTATAAAGCTACAGTAATTGAAACAGTGTGACATTGATGCAAAGATACAAATAAACCAAAGAAATAGAGTCCAGAAACAAATCCATAAATATAGTTACTTGACTTATGATGAAAGAGACAATGCAAAGTAGTAAAGAAAGGGTGATTTTTTCAATAAAATGGTACTGAGGTCAACTGGATAACCATATGGAAAATAATGAACAGTGACCCCCTACTTATACCATACATTAACAACAACAACAAATCAATTCCATNTGATTTTTTCAATAAAATGGTACTGAGGTCAACTGGATAACCATATGGAAAATAATGAACAGTGACCCCCTACTTATACCATACATTAACAACAACAACAAATCAATTCCATATGGATTATTCATTTTAAAATAACAGGTAAAACAAAGTTAGAAGATTAAATAGGATAATGTATTATGACTTTGGAGTAAACAAAGAACTGCTTAAACATGACACAAAAGAGGACTAACCATAAAGGAAAAGATCAATCAATTGTACTAAATTAAAGTAAAAAATTACACCATTACCCAGCCCTTGGGGTTTATCAGGGTTCACTGGATCCAGTTAAAGTTTTTGAGTTTTTTGGTGTTTTTTTTTAACAGTTCTACTTGTAAGGATTCATATTTCCCCAATAAAATATTAAAAAAAATAAAAGTATAAATCAAGAAAATAACGGCATACATTCTTTAGTGATAGGAAGGTAACTACCAAGAGAAACAACTAAAGGATTAAAAGAAGGCATCATTAGGAAACACATCTAGGGTGGCTTGGGGCAGTAAATGGCTGTTTTTCCTTCTTTTTTTTTTTTTAAACTATGTGTATGTATCACTTTGATAAAAATGTAAAATTTCTTCTAAGGGCACACAGAGAGAATTAGCCCTAACCAGGAAAAGCCCTAACCAGGAGAAAAGCTTCCACAAGAAATAAGATGAGAATGGTAAGGTAAAAGTAAGGGAGAGGAGTGAGTTTTACTGGGACTGAAAGCCTTGATTTTTTCTGTAGGCAGGAAGCTAAATTAAAGCTATAAAGCGAAATAAACTGTTTGCTGAGACAGAGAAAGTAGCACTAGGGTAGATGGTCCATGCAAAATAATGAGGGCTTGACACAGCTATTGTTGGGAAAAGAGAAAAGGAGCTGACTAGAGACTTGTCAAAGGATGCAGGGCAATGCTAACAATGGGGACCACACATTCACAAAGAGCAAAAAGTATGCTGCTTCAAAGCTTGTGATGGTTTGGTTCCTTTTCTTTAAATTACATGTGTTGGGCCGGCCGAGTGGCGTGATGGTTAAGAGCTGGCTTGGGATGCCAGAGGGCCCCGGTTCGGATTCCACATAAGAGGGCCAGTGACACTGCCCTCTACAGCTAAGATGCTGAACAACAGTTCAACCTGGAGCTGGGCTGCCATGAGTTGCCGGCGACAGCGTAGGCTGCAGCCCCTGTGGCAGTGGGTTGC
>NW_017731399.1:2543439-2545059 GCF_001890085.2 Hipposideros armiger
AAAAAAAAATAAAACAGAACTTGCATTATCTTGCAATTATCATGAGTCCATTGGATTCTTTTGAAAACCTAAGACACATTGTAAGATCTTAAGTGATTTATTTTTTCTGTATCTTGAAACATTTTGCAATTTCCTTATCCTAGAATTTAGTATTACTCATCATTACTTATCAATTATCCCCAACTATGCCAAAGATTAAAATACAAAGACAACGAAAGGATGATAGAACTGCTAAGTAGGATGAAGCAAAGGTGAAATAAACTGTTGTGACCCCGGCACTGCCCAAAATATTGCAGCCTGCTTTTAGGCTTCATTCAGCACAATTGAGAATTCAGAAATTTTCATTTCTTGACTATTATGACAAAGAAAAGTGCCAGAGAAAGTTGTACCAAAATCATCAGATGAATCAAAAGATAAATGCAGAGACAGTAGCACTCTAGGTGCTAATAAAGATGAAAATTTTATCATTTAAGTAAAACCTCCAATTATGAATCCTCGGATGACAATATCCTACATGAATATTCTCAAACTCAAGATTTGATGAGCGAACAACATGTTTCTACGAACAGAAAGGAAATGTGGTATTGTCATCCACTTAGTTGTGGCAAGAACTGGGATCACTCTGCTTTGCTAAAAGAATGTGACAGAATTATTTCATCTTTTATGAGGTTTGTGTGCTAAATTTACTTGATGGAATGAGTTTTTAAAAATTTTTATTAGAATTTTTAGTTAGATGTTTTTCACTATTCTTTTATTCTTCTGTAAATTTTTTGTAAAATTACTTTAAAATTTAAAAAAATAATAAAAAGGGTCCATTAGACCTAGATGGTAAATGGTAAAGACCACTTTTATGATATGCTGAAGAAAGTAAAAAGTGTTGTAGGGTGAGATATAGCAAGACAATCTAGACATATACCGGACAAAAAACTGATATCTAGTATATATAAAGAACTACAAATCAATAAGAAAAAAAATAACCTAATAGAAAAAAATAGAGAAAAGGCATTTCATAGAAGAGGAAATCCAACTGAACAATAATCAAATGGAAAGGAATCAACCTCATTCATCATCAGGGAAATATAAATTAAAGCATATTACAATACTCTAAACATCCACCAAAGTGGCTTAAATTTAAAAGTTTAATAATACTAAATGTTGATGAGGATGCAAAAAATCTGGAATACAGACACACTGCTGGTGACAGTGTAAATTAAAACCACCACTTTGGAAAACTGTTGGACAAGATCTAAAAAAGCAGAATATATACAGATCCATGATCAAGCAATTCCAATCCGTGGTACATATCTGAACAAAATTAAATACCATACATACACACACACACACACACACACACACACACACACACACGTGTATGCATCTAAAGGGATACATATAGCACCAAAAGCCACATACCAGTATTTTTCATAATAACCAAAAAATTTAAATGACCATCAATATTAGAACAGATATTCTAATATACAATAAAACACTGTACAGGAATGGGAATGAACAAACTACAGCGACACACAACATGGATGAATCTCCCGATACTATGTC
This sequence comes from Hipposideros armiger, assembly GCF_001890085.2. Classification (NCBI taxonomy): domain Eukaryota; kingdom Metazoa; phylum Chordata; class Mammalia; order Chiroptera; family Hipposideridae; genus Hipposideros; species Hipposideros armiger. The sequence continues at coordinate 2,544,997 of NW_017731399.1, forward strand.
AAGTGAAAGATGCCAGACTCAAGGGCCAGCCAAGTGGCGCGCTGGTTAAGAGCTGGCTTGGGA
>NW_017731399.1:2546574-2566970 GCF_001890085.2 Hipposideros armiger
AAAAAAAAAAAGTCACAAACTATATGGGCTAAATGAGCAAAAGAAGTAGAAGGGTAATAGAAATGGCAATGACATAAGCTGGATTGGGGAAAGGCTTTAAAAAACAAGGTAGATAATGAGAGCAGGATCCAATTCAATGACAAAAATTTTTAAAAAGCCATCCTTAATCAAAGTTGCAGGTGAAAAAGCTGGGGAGGGATATCTCAAACCTAAAAACAACGTAATCAACATTCACCAAGATTTCAGTAGACTAAAATGTTGGCCCAAACCTAACTAGATGAAATACAAAGATAAGGTCTTAGAAAAAGAAAAACAAAACAAAAAGCAACTGCACAAGTTCAGGATGAGAGACACTTGGCCTAACAGCTAATGTAAAAATGATCTGGGAATCTAAATTGATGTTCAGCTCAACATGAGTCAATACTGAGAAAGGTAATTTATTCAGCTATGTAAGTATATTATTTATAATGAAGTTGGCAATAGGTCTACGGTCTTCTGCATCTGAAATTAAGTGTTCATTTTGAAGACTGACAAACTAAAGGCCCTTTAAAGGAGACTAGAACCAATGTTACTATGAAAAGAAAAGAATTTGAGTTTATGTGATGGCAGAGCAGACTGGGTAAGGCAGGACAGGGGAGATGAAAGGGTGACCTTGAAATAACTGTAGGAACACAGTGTATAAGAATGACAGGATAGTTCATTATGTGTTGTACCATACAGGCAGCTCTAGAATCAAGAGGTAGTTACAGTAACGTATTTAGGGTCAATGTAAGAAATAAACTTTTTAGAAAACTCAACGTTCAAGCAGAGTCCATCAACTGCTTGTCACAGGAAGTACAACTGATTTATAAGTGGATCAGAAGGCCTTGCATTCAAATTCAATCTCAACCATTTACTAGCTACGTTATCTGGGGGAATTTATTTATAACCTCTCCAAAGCTCAGCTTCCCTTATCTACTTACCTCATGAGATCACTGAGAGAAATAAATAAGGTAATAATATGTGCAATATTACAAACTAAAATGCCACACAAATTTGAGTTGCTGTACAGGAGGTTGCATTAGATAATTACTAAGATCCTCCTAGCACCGAAGTTATTAACTGTACTTTGAGGCAAGAAAAAACTTAAGATAGGTTCTAAATTTACAGTCAAGACTTGGTAGGCAAAAGAGAGAAACATTAATATGATAGAAAAAAAAAGGGAACAGGAAATCTTTGTTTCTTTGTTTCATGAGGTGTTAAAAATGCATTTCTCTGATAGCAAATTAGTCACCAGATCTATTATAAAAGGCATTGTTCAATCCAGGAGATAAGTAAGAATTCAAATCAAGAAGATATACACACCAGATAAATGAAAGTTACAAATGTATTTGTAATCACTTGGCAGTATGAACATTATTGAATCATGACATTAAATACAGTACTTAACTATGCTTTTGCTCTGAGGACCCACTGGGTATAGACTCAGGCTCTCCTCTCCCAGTGACATGATCCTGAGCAACTTACCCAATCTTTTTAGCCCCAGCTTGTAAAGGGTAAATGGAGGGTATGAACCTGCCCAATTCACAGGCTGCTGAGAAGACGCCATGAGATAATGTTTATCGAAAGCCTCTGGCAAGGCTTCTGGTACCCAGAGGAATTCATGTTATTTGCCTCTAATTAGCTCTGATTTTGGATGGAGTTTTGTACCATGCTGTTTTCAGAATTATAAACTTGGGGAACAAATAAAAGATATATTTTGTTCTCAAATGTTTAAATTAGGTTTAAATTTAAAATGATGTGGATCAACTGACACTGAGATGGAAAACTCACCTATGTACTGATAGGTGAAAAAAGCAAGTTACAAAATATACTTAGTATGATCTCATTTTTATGACATATTTTTAAAATTATTGTCTCCAGATAATAATCTCCAGTGGAATTAGGTGACTTTTACTTTTTTCAATACTTTTCTGTACTGTCTAAATTTTCTATAAGAAGTATGTATTTCTATTATGATTTCCAGTTGGAAAAAAATCTGATTGAAAATGTTTTTCTGTATGAAAATTATCATTTAGGGGAGAAAAATATACTTTTATAAACTAAGAAAAATGAATTTCACACTTTTTAAAACGCAAACCAAAAAACTTTAGAAACTACTAGTAAATTTTTGTGTGTGCTTTTCTAAATAAAAATGTGGTTCAGACAAAAGAAAAACATCTCCCAAAGAGAGGAACATATAAAGGATATAAGCTCCATTTGTCTGTTCTGTTGTCATCACTGCAGTAAATGAAGCAGGAACTTAATAAATATTTGCTAAACAAATGGATAAAATGTAAGTCCTATTTACCCTTACAATAAATTTCATAGCCTTATTTCATTAGAATGTTGGCTTATTCACCTTTATCTCCAACATTTTCAATTCAATTATTTGTCAAATAAACAAAAAGCAAAAAAACCAAATTTAATAAATATTACTTTTGAAGTAGAAAAGTCAATAAGAAATTGATAACCATTACTTTAAAACATTACATTTATCCTGCACTATAATCTCTACATGTAGGATAAAAGCAGTGATATAAAAAAAATGGGGGACATGTTATCATTTCTAGATTTCATTATGTCCTGTCTAATAAGTGAACAATGCTAACACTAATTGTAAACCAGGAATGTATATAGATTAAAAGTACAAAGAGAAGACAAAAATTGTATAAATGAAGCTTTTTATACCATCAAGGCCTGCTCATCCTGAAACAAAAGGCCAAGACAAACCAAACCCAAGAAAAAAAAAGGGCAGACCTACCTTGGTCCTTTTTGACCTTCCATGTAACTGCTTCTAGGAGGATCTGGTAGCAGTCCACCTGGCCTCACAGGCATGTCCTTGACTGCAGTGATTGGCTGAGAGGGAGCAGCTGAAGACTCCCCAAGTCCTTGCTCGGATGAGAACGAACTGTATGGCAGAGCAGACTTGCTCAGAGGAGCTTTAGAATTCCCTTGCTCTGATGGGCCGAGGGCTGACTGCAATGGAGGATGGTAAGATGAGGGTGGGGCTGAACCAAAAGACACAGGAGTGGGAAGCAGTGCTGGTCTAGGTTTCTCCGGAACTTGTGAACTCTGAGAGCTGGAGACTGGTGGAACTGGGGCTGCTGATAACTGAGGTAACCCTTGTGGAACCCCAGGGGGAGGTATTCCTGGAGGAGGTGTGGCTGAAGACAAAGGTGGGAGGGACAGGACAGGTGGAGGCGCTGCTGAAGAGAGAGATGGTGGGGGAAGAACTGGTGGTGGCCCTACAGAAGAGAGGGAAGGTGGGGGAAGAACTGGTGGTGGCCCTGTTGAAGACAGAGTTGGAGGCATCACAGGTGGGGGCACAGAGGTTGGTAAAGAAGGTGGCATCACAGGTGGGGGCATGCCAGGTGGTGGTACTGAAGCAGGCAGGGCAGGGGGCATCACGGGTGGTGGCAATGATGGAGGCAATACCGGAGGGGGCATTGTTGGTAGAGGTGGAGGCATCTGAGAATATGGAACAAAAGGAGGTGGCATTGACATGTTCCCCATGTACTGGTTTTTCATGTTCTGAAATGAATTGACTTTCTCCTGGAGATAGGTCTGAGTGGCTTTCATATGTCCCTGCCATGTTTTCCACTGCTTCTCATACTCCTGAAGCTGATCTTTATGAGGATAGGAGTGGAGCTGTTCCTCCCACAGCTGAAACTCGCGCTCCCATTCTTGGTAGAGATGTTGAAACTGTTGCTGCTGCATCTCATAATGCCGCAGTTGCATATCTACAGACATGGTCTACAAGTAAAGGGATAAAAATTACTTCAAGACATTCATATAAGAGAATTAATCACAACTTAAAATTTTAATGAACCAAGGGCATTTGAAATCTTAGGAAATTACAACACTAAAGACTCCAGGAGGCTACGGATAAGCTTGTTATATCCGTTCAGTGATGGGTCATTCTTCTTTCTTCCTCTGACTAATTTATCTAACTTATCAGAGTTGGAAAACTCAAACAAACACTAAAGCAAACGTCTACCTCAGCAGTAAGTATTTTTCAAGCTTTAGTATTACTATGGATCATGTTAAGAACTTACAAAAATCTATTATTATAGAGATATAGACATAAGTTTATACCTCAAAGATACAAGACAAACAAGCATCTAAGTCATTTCATCTTTTATGGTATATTTGCTTAGGTGTTTCATGGTGGTTGCTTTGATTTTTTGTGTGGATTTTCCGCTTGTCTATTACCATAGTGGTTTGTAGGCGAAACACAGGTGAGCTTGAATCTACCTGATAAGGATCTCTGGTTTTTAAACCCCTTACCAACAGTACTCTACCATCTGCCTGGGATGGCATGACCAGAAGATTCCATTATACCTGTCCTATCTCCCCACCCCCCAAGAGCATCTGCATAACACCACCACACTTCCCAAGCCCTCAGGTAATGTGATAGAGAACTACTTGGGCACCCCTTGGGAAACATCTGATTGTCAATTATTTGCTAACTTTCTTTCTTCACACTTGAATCTCTTTCAGGAATAACAAATCCTTTCAATGTCCTGGGGGAACTTTCGGTGTGTCAGCCGAGGAAGCGCTTGCCTGCATATGTGGAGGCTGCTGTATGATCTGCTGGTACTGTTGTAGGATCTGCTGTAACTGAGTGTGCTTCTGCATTATACCCTGATACTGGAAGCCAACTCGGTGTTGCTGGTGCTGCTGCCAGTGGGCTGCGGCAGCCTGCAACTGTTTTAACCTGGCATCTTCTTCCGGGTCCTCAGACTGAAGAGAAAAGAGAACGCATTTTAACTAAGTCATAAAACAGCAATCAAATTATTAAGAAAACTGACTATGACTATATTATAAAGGATCATATTGCATTATATTGTATTATCAAGTCCAGAATCCCTGTAAGTCTGGCTGATTGAGAAAAGCTAGTCTAGCTTTAGATAAAATACTAAAGATAATATCTATACTGTGATCATGGATACCCATACAAAGTTTATAAATTCCATAGTCTTTACTGAATAATCCCACTGTTCCTAAATAGGACAACCAGTTCCCCAACAAAGTCAATCTACAGTTACCGTCCTTTTCACTCTATAAGAAATCTTTCTTTTTCACCTTAGTCACTTTTCACCAATGGACTATAGTATAATTCAATAAAGTTTCCACATAAGGCTCTCAGGAGAGCAATGACCTTTGGACCAGTGTTGAGAACTTTCAATGTGCCAGTGTATGCTGAGTGACAAGAATTATCACATTTAATGCTCTAACTCATTTTGCAGATGAGAAATTTAAAGCACAGAATGGTTAACCAACTTGCTCAGATCCACCACCAGTAAGTGGCAGTGCCTGGACTACAGCCTGAGCAGTTTGACGATAAAAACTGGAGCTGTTAACTATTGCCCTGTGCTGCCATACTAAAGCCATCCCGTTAGTACTTAGAGACACAATTTACAAGTGTCTAATTCTTCACTCTCACTTCAACCATGAAAAAATGCCTTTTGTAAACCTGAAAAGGCATACATCTGATCAGATCATAAATGGAATTTTATATGTACTTAAAGAAACACATGAAAATATATATCCATTCATGACAAAGGTATATATAAATGAATCAGAAAAAAGCTGAACAATTTAATAAATACCAAGTAATTAATTTTATGGTTACCTGGGATTCCTCAGGTGGGAGAGGGGGTGGTACCTCCTCATTAGGAGGTGGTAATGGGGGCTCCTCAGATGGAGGGGATTCTGGTACTTGACTGGTGGCAGATACTGTAACTTCTTTTACTGGCTTGGGCGCATCCTTTGCTATGACAGGACCTTTTTTGTGTCCTGGCAAATGTACTTTTGTCCTCTGCTGCAAACTAAGCAAGTGCTGTCGATACCAGTACTGCTGCTGTTCCTACAACAGAAACCATTTTTAAGAATTTACTTTAAATCCTGTATAGCTGCAACTTGGTGTTTACAGAGAGCTATTGGGTTGTCGGAAAAGTCATGATGTATTTTTTCTGTTTTTCATTGCAAAAATGCGTCATGACTTTTCCAACAACCCAATACATTTGTGTCTGTGTTCATGTGTCTATATGTAAGAAAAGGCAAAGCTGGACTGAGAAAGGCAAATAAATAAACAAGCAAGATTTTCAATTCCTCTCCTACATTTATGTTAAACCATACCATTTATATTAATTCAACATACTTCTCTATTCTTTTAAAACACATGTTTTTGGAGGTAAGAGCAGTCTTTTTGATATATTCACAGCTACTTGTTTTTAACTTGTCTTTAATTGGTTCAGATTTATCCATTGAGGTCTTATAGTTAATGCATATAACCAAGTAGTCCTACCTCTTCTCTCTGCCTTCTCTCTTTTAAACATCTGCTGTATCATTAGTTTAGCTATCCCCAGGTACACACACTAGTTTCCTCTTATCCATGGGAGATACATTACAAAACCCCCAGTGGATTCATGGAATCATGGATAGTACCAAACCCTATATATACGATTTTTCCCTGTACATACTTACCTATGATACTTGAATTTTTAAACTCGGCGCAGTAAGAGATTAACAACAACTAATAATAAAACAGAACAATTATAAAAATATACTGTAATAAAAGTTATGTGAATGTGGTTCTCTCTCTCAAAATATCTTCTTGTGCTGTGCTCACCTTTCTTGTGATGATACGAGATGATAAAATGCCTATGTGATGAGATGAAGTGAGGTGAATGAGACATTATTAAGTAAAACAAGGGGTGCCTGAACATGAGCACTGCAATATCATGACAGGGGATCTGATAACTGAGAGAGCTACTAGGTGACAAATGGCAGAGTAGGGTATACACCATGGATATGCTGGATAAAGGGGTGAGTTACATCCGGGCAGGACAGAGCAGGATGTGGGACAGTCTGAGATTTTTATCATGCTACTTCGAACAGTGCATGATTTAAAACTTAATATTTCTGGAATTTTCCATTTAATATTTTCCGACTGGTTGATCACAGGTAAATAAACTGCAGAAAGCAAAGCTGCAGGTAAAGGGGAACTACTGTACACGTAAGTGAAAATATAATGTGTTTTTAAATGTTTTCTATTTATTTTAAAAGTCTTACTTTGCCGTCCAAATCATATTGCAATTTAATTTTCTGGAAGCTTGTTTTGTGCTTCCACTTTATAAGAGTCACAACAATAAGTTTAATGTGAAAAAAATTAAAAACTACAGCCGATCTTCATTATTCATGGATTCTGTATTTGTGAATTTGCCAAATAGCTAAAATTTATTTCTAACTCCAAAATCAATACTCGGGAGCTTTGGCGTTAATTTCTGGACATATGTATGGTGTTGAAAAATTTGAGGCACCTGACTTGCAGATTCCCAGCTAATACAGAACACATCCATGCGTGCCTTTTTGTTTAGCTCTCATACTGTAAGGAAGTGTCCTCTTCACAGTCTATTTAGGCCATATTTTCACATTTCTGTGCTCTTTCTTGGTGATTTTGCTGTTTAAAATGGCCCCATGCACAGTGCGGAAGTGCTGTGTAGTGTTCCTAAGTGCCAAAGGGCTGTGATATGCCTTACAGAGAAAATATGGGTGTTACATAAGCTTCATTCAGGCATATATGTTATACTGCTATTGGCTGTATGAGTTCAATGTTAATGAATCAACAAAATATACTAAATAAAGTGTCTTTAAACAGAAACACACATACAACAAGGTTATGTATTGACTGGTCGATGAAAATGTGACCAAAAGCTCACATTTATGCAAGGAACCTAGCCCCGTATTTCACTTAGGAGCAATGGTTCAGTATCCACTAATGCAGTATTCCTGGTAACTTTACAGAACATAAATACCTCAAATAAAAAGAATTGACTGCACAAATAAGCAATAACTAATTAAATAAAATCAATAAAAGAATCTCACCACTCAGAAATAACTATAGAATCTTCATTACCCCAGTATTCACTATATAATCCCCATAGTTACAAGGCTGCATAAGGAATAATAGTTGTCATAACACTAAAATATTCATTAATGAACTGCCCTATATACTTCTATAATTAACAACAGCATATATTTCTACTACAGTTATAAGGATGTAGGATTTTATGAAAGTGATATTGGAGAATTTCCTAACTCATTGCTGATAGCTGAAGATCTAGCAGAAGTTCTACCGATTAGCCCAAAAAGAATTATTACAGGAGCTGCAAAAGACAATGATATGAGTATCAAAAATTGAAAAATAGCCCCTGGGAAAATTGATAAATCCCTAAAATATTTTTTCAATAAAAAAAAAAAAAAAAAAAAAAAGATAATGTTGCCCTATAATTTTGTCACAAAAATTATAGTACAGAGGGCCAGCCGAGTGGCTCAGTTGGTTAAGAGTTGGCTTAAGAGCGCGAGCTCTGAGCAACAGGGCCACCAGTTCAATTCCCACATGGGCGAGTGACACTGTGCCTGAGCTGAGCTGTCGCTGAGCTGCCAACAGGTGGCAGGATGGCTCAGGTGGTGTAACAACAAGATTGCCTGTTTGATGGCCCACCTGAAACTAAGACTGAACTTGGCACCTTGAGCTGAGCTACTGCCCAGATGGCTCAGTGGATAGAGCATGTGCTCTTAACAACAAGGCTGCTGGTTCAACTCCCACATGGAATGGTGGCTATGCCCACCCGCAGCTAAGACTGAACACAGCACCTTGAGCTTAGAGGCCACGAGCTGCCGACGGGAAGCCAGATGGCGACTGGCGCCCTCCACAATGAAGATTGAAGAATGACAACTTGGCTGGTCCCCTTCCCCAATTCCCCAACACTGTTACCCTCCCCAATTCCCCAATAAAATCTTAAAAAAAAAAATTATAGTACAGAATCATAATGTATACTTTATTCTTTGTTCATTTAAGACTCAGCTATTCCTTGATTTTTTGAGCTTTGTTTTTTCAAGATTGTGTCCCAAATGAAAGTTTTTACTTTTTACAATAAACTTTTAGTCACCATTTCACTTGCATTCACTGAGATTCATTATCTTTGGGTAACCAGGATTTCTTATATTGCTAATATTTTCTTGTACACATCTCCAATTTTCCACATGAAAAGAGGTGCATAAAATATACTCTTTTCTCACTTAACATACTGTTTTGTTATCTGTTTTTTCACTCAAAGAATGTAATTTTCTTGGGAGAGAGATGCTTTCATGCTTCTTTTTTTTCAAAGTCAGATGTCAAGAAATGGTTGCTGTCCAACTGAAAGCTTCCCTTCTAGGCCACTCATTATTATGACCTGAAACTTGCTCCAATCTACTGGCAAGAATAAATTTTATCTCGTTAACTCCATCTTGAAGTTCAAGTCATGATTGGGATTTTTTGTTTTTAATTATCATACACATAATCATCAGCTCCCAGGATTAATTAGTTTTACTATTCAACATTAAAAAAAGGCACACTGACCATAACAGTCAACAATAATGCAGTATTAAATCATTTTCAACTTTCTTCTATTATTTTATGAAAATACTGAAAATAGCAACTGGTTTATCTTTCAGCTTAAAAAAGTTAACAAACGCAGTCTCTTTCAAATAGATGTTAACAGTTTCCTATTTTGGTTGCTTTCAAAGCATCACTAAAAGTTACAAAGATGCAAACTATCTGTCACAAACTAGAAGCCAATGGCTACAGATATGACAACTGTACAGATCTTAGAATCTTTATCCGTTTGTACCATCCTTATTCTCATGCTTCCCATCTTTGTCTTAGACCTGATCTAGGGTTAAGAACCATGTTAGGAGCTCAAGTACTTGCTGACCACAGTATGCACTGTGTAGGTTAATTTTAATGAACCCAAAAAGCAGGAACAAGATCTAATTGATTCCTAGGACTAGGCTTCGGTACATTTTTCAAGCTCTACAAATGAATAATGATGACATCATTCAAAAATGTCCTCAGTGACCATGAGAAGAGTGATTTATCTTTATTTTAGAAAGGAATAAAAATCTGCCTGGACTCGCTAATGAAGCTGAACTAGAACTCAGTTCTTTGGAACGTCCCTTCGTATCAGACAACTCCATCTCACAGGGATGTTAGTTCACAGGTTGAGGACAATCACAGCAAATGTCACATTTAAAAAGAGACTGAATGAAGGCGTTAAAAAGGATGTAAGAACTATTTGTCACAAATATTACCAAAAAATGTGCTAATTTACTCATGAAGCACTTACTGACCACTTGCTACTGGATAGTTATCGATTAGGTACTAAATAATTTTCTAAGTAGGAAAATGTAAAGGAGATAAGAGAGAAAGAGATGGAGGGAAGGGGGGAGAAGGGAGGTATGAAGGGGGGAAGGGGGGGAGTGAGGGAGAGAGAGAGAGAGACAGACAGACAGAGATGCTGACTTTTAAAAATTAATTTTGGAGGCCTTTCCTATCCAGGTTGATTATTATAAATGCCTGTAACACTAAATGTACTATGTCTTATATCCTAAAGCAAAAGGGGGCAGGAAGAGAACCTGGCAAAATAATGTACTGGATTTCCATTTTTAAAATTTACTTAAAATGTATTTATTTTCAGTCTTTTTGAGGTTCACATTCTACTCAGGAATTTAAGGTCACCAGATAATCTGTCCATCTTAAAAACAACAACAAAAAATAAACTCCTTTACTTCACCTCTTCCACCAACTCCTGCCCTCATTCTCTCTCTTTCTCCTTCAATTAAACTTCTGGAAAGAGTTGTCTATACTCACCATCCCCATTTCCTCACCTTCCATCATTCCTCAAATCAATGCAATATGGCTTCAGTCACTATGAAACTGCTCCTGCCAAGGTCAACAATAATTAATCTACATGTCAGTATGTGCAAAAGATAACTCAGTCTTTACCTTGCTTGACCTCTCAGCAGTAGGTGACACAGCTGACCACTCCCTCCTCTTAGAAAGTCTTCTGTTCACTTGTGTGCCACTGCACTGTCCTGATTTTCCATCTTCCTATTTGGTTTTTCTTCCATTGGTTCCTTAGATACTGTGATTTTTACCCTATACACTCCTTGGGAGACCTCATCTATTTCTGTGCCTTCAAATACCACTTTTATGCTGATGACTCACAAATCTATCATGTCTCCCACATCTCGCTTCTGGATTCCCAGCTATAGCTAACTTTCTATTGGATATCTCTATTTGGACTCTTTTGTAAGTCTCAAGGACTTGAAGCTTAGTAGGTCTAAAACTAACTCATCATTTTCCCCCTCATCCCCAGATCTGTTCTTCTGCCTCCCTTAGGGTTTCCTATTTTATTTGTAAAAGGGACCATCATCCACCCAGCAGCCTATCCCAGAAATCCAGGAATCATCACTGATGCCTCCCTCTCCACTACTGCTCAGTCTCCAACTGGAGTCTAGCGCCTAAGCATTTCTCCAGTCTTTCCACTTGTCTCCATCTCCACGATTCCCATCCAAGTCCAAGCCACTATCATTTCTTGCCTGGATTATTTATTAACTATTCTCTCTGAGTCACTTTGCTCCTTTTGATTCCACTCTTTACAAAGCAAGCAGAACGAGCTTTCAAAAAAGCCAATCTGTCACATTTGCCTGTATATTCACTGGCTTCCTACTGCCCTTAAGAAAGTCCTCATAGGCCCTTCCCAATCTGGTTTGTGTCTACCATTGTCACTCTGAGCTTTTGGTAAACCTCGCTGAACTTTTAATTCTTTGAACTCTATTCGTTAATCCCTACCCATTCTTTGGGTTTCACTTAAATACCACTTACAAAGGAAGGCTTCTTCAATTAGGTTAGAATGCCCTGCTATATTTAATCATTTAAAAAATATTTGTTCTCCACCTATGTGCTAGACCCTAGACAAGGCACTGTGAATGAATATAATGGTGAGCTAAAAACTTGCTCACTTTTTCCCAATCCTTATGAAACAATCTAGCGATATTTTACATGTTATAATCCCACAGCATCCTATGCTTCCCTTAATTACTTAATAAATGTGTTTGCACCCTCCCCATCAGAACAAGTCAATGAGGGCAGGTACCATGTCTATCTTATTCACCATTTCATCTCCAGTACTAAGCACAGTTCTTGGCACACAGTTACTATTCAATAAATACTTGAACATTAAATAAATGACAAAAACTCTAATCAAAGTCAACAGCTTTTCCTAAATAACTTTTGAGAATAAAAGAATAAAATCACAATTCATGAAAAAAGGTTAGTACGCACTATACCTAGTCAGTCCATTAAACACACAGAAAATGTAATTCTTGAAAAAAGACACATTTCATTAAATCACCAACATTTTACTCTGAAAACTAGAAAATAAATGGGAGAATGTCAAGCATTTATCCTGTCTTTCCGATACTAACTACATTTCCAATCAAATAGTCCTGGTTCATGAGTGAAAGGTTTTCTTTATAGAATTCCATATAATAAATGTAGAAGAAATGGCAGGAAAAAATCACCATGTTGAATCTCTAATGAAGACATAATTTACTCAGGCAAAGATCATTAATGGATGAACCACTAGATGAAACATTAGATGTAAGACTGATGGGAAGCTTTACAGTGGAGGGACAACACTGTCACCCCTTGATCAATCTTGGTACCAGTAACCATGGGAGGCACTGAGTGCCTCCCAAATGGAAGTGAATGAAGTACACAGCACCACCTAGGTTATAAAGTACACTTGCTTAATTCTAAGAAGGCTTCAGAATTAACTTCTAGTTAAAAGGTGAAACAAGTCAAATGACACCATGAAACAGCAGACAAATCCAGACATTCTAACAGGACAACTGACACAGATTTTTCAAGTTCAACAGCATGAGACAGAAAAAGAAAATCTGAGAAACTGATCTAAATCAGGAGTTTTCTCTCAACTAAGGGTGATTTTACCCCCGTGGGAGGTATTTGGCATTGTCTGGAGACATTCCTGTTGTCACAACTAGGGGCTTCTACTGGCATTTTGTAGGTAGAGGCCAGAGATGCTGCTCAACATCCTATAGGACATCCCCCATAACAAAGAATTATCCTGCTCCAAAATGTCTATATCAGATCCTGATTTGAACAAATCAACAAAACATTATTAAATCCATTGGAGAAGTTTTTAGCATGGATGATACCAAGAAATTAGTTTTAATTCCATTAGTATGAGAAAATAGGGGACATTTGAATGGATCAGGTATTAGATGATACAAAGAAGTTATTGATTTTGTTAGGTGTTATAATGTGTTTACCTTACCACAAGTCTTTTTCTTTTTTAAACATGTCAGAGAATTTAGGGATGAAGTAACATGAGATCTAAGATTTGCTTTAAAATATTTCAGCAGGAACAATGGAAAGGGCATAGGTGAGGTAAAAATGGCAAAATCTTGACAGTTGTTGAAGGTGAATGATGGGTATATGGGGGTAATCATGCCATTTTCTCTACTTTTGTGTACAGTAGTCCCCCCTTATCCATGGGAGATACATTCCAAAACCCATAATGGATGCCTGAAAATGCAGATAGTACCAAACCCTATATATACCATGTTTTTTCCTCTACATACATACCTATAATAAAGTTAACTTATAAATTAGGCACAATAAGAGATTAACAACTAATAATAAAACAATTACAATATACTGTTATAATAAAAATTATGTGAACGTGGTTGCTCTCAGCAAACTACCATGAATTCCTTTTTCCTTCCTCACAATTTCATGGATAGAAGATTCATTCTTACCGCAGATCTTAACAACCTAAGCCTACAATTTTTTTCTTTCCTTATTAAGTCGAGAACTTTCACCTTTTTACTTGAAGGAAGCACTTTATGGCTTCCCTTTGGCATATCCAAATTGCCAGTATCATTACTCTTGCATTTGGGGCCATTATTCACTAAAGTAGGGTTACTTGACCACAAGCCCTACAACACTGCAAGTTGATCTACGAATGGACTGACAGGTGGGTAGCTGATACAGGGTGGATATGGTGGGTGGTTCACATCCCAGGTGGAACGGAACACAATGGAGCAAGATACCTTCACAGGATGGAGCACGATTTCATCACGCTACTCAGAATAGCATGCTACATTAAGCATTTCTGGAATTTTCCATTTAATATTTTTGCACAGCGGTTGACTGGCTAACTGAAACAGTGGAAAGAAAACTGCAAATAATGGGGGAACTTCTGTATATTTAAAATCTTTCACCATAAACATTTTAAATGACATTTTCCAAAAATAAAATAGGAACCAAAGGATAATAAATATACAGAGGGGTTAATTGTCAGAGATTGGCATTGGCGTGAAGAAAATGTATTACCATCCAATAAACCAAAGTACCCTAAGTCTAGAACATGACAACTCTTGTATCTTATTCAACAAATCTTTGTGGAGAGCCTACTATTTTCAAGGCACTAGCCTAGGTGCTACAAGGGACAAAAAGATGAATGAAGTAGTCCCTGTCTGCAAGGGACTTACAATCCGAAGAACAGAACCAAACCTGATGGCTAACCTTAGGTATGGCTTCACAGAGACCTTGATATTTGAGATGTGCCTTGAAAGCAATATAAGGGGGGAAAAGAGGTTTGAGGAAGTGGGATGAAGTCTAGACAGAGGTAAGAAAGCCGATACAGGTTTACAAGGCCGTTCTTGATCTGGCCCATTCATACCTCTTAAGCCTCATCTTTGGACCACTTTCTTTCCTGCTTTCACCAAAGAACTGGAGGCACTGAGTATTCAAAGCACTGAAAGGAGTTCACTAAAGACATGGGTAAAAAGGTAGAAAAGCAAAAGCAGTGCTCATGGAATTTATATTAAAGACAGGTCTGATCCCCCACCCAAAAAAAACCAATTCCTTTGTCTCTCCAAGGCCAGAAAAAGTCTAATAGAGATGAAAACATAAATGTCATATTTTGGCTTGGACTAACTCTGAGAGTGACTACAAAAGCACTGAAAATTTCAGAGTGGGGTGTGAAAGCAGACAAATTCTCTCTATGTAATAGAGGAATCTGGGGGAAATAACCTCGTGGGATGGAGCTCTGGTGTAAGCCAACAGAATCACTTCTTCCATTGTTTTACCCCAGCATCTTAAGTGTTTTCTCCTGATGATGTGCCAAGCACATCATCTTGCTTACTTAAAACAACTTGCTTCTGTTCTTACTTTCTAAAGCCAAACCCCTGTAAAATTAGAATACTGCCTTCCTATCTTTTGGAAATCTTTTATATGTAAATTTAAGTGTAAATGAAAAGATTCTCTTTTTTCATTTGGCAATCTTAGGTAGATTAGTAATTGCTAAAAGTGTCTAAGAAATCCTCAGAAATGATTTATTCCACTTTAGTTCTATCTTTCTTCTTAGGGAAGGAATTCATTTATTACTGCCATCCTATCAATCTTTGTCCATTCTGTGGGAAACATCAAACAGAAATTTAGAGGAATGGTTCTCTCATGAATGAAGTGATATCACGAACACTTTTTTTTTTTAACATTGGCCAAATTCCAAGGCTGTTACTGGTAACAATGCAATGGTAACAATGCAATGCAGCAAACTGGTCATGTCTTAAATCTAAGTGATGTGAGGCAAGCATGAATGGGTCAATTTCTTAAATGACCAATAGACTCCTAAAAGGGTCAAATGTGTAGATTCCCCATGTATTGTGAATGCATCTATAAGCATAATTAGAATGCTCCTGATAAGAGCAAGATTTCTATCCTTCATTTGATTAGACTTCTTAATTCAAGAAGCTGACAGCAAGCGGTGGCCCCTAAATAATTTTTTAAAGAAGTTTACTGGTCCTAAAGTTTATATGCATTTCAAATGTCACCCCTGTCAGAAGCTTCTTTTATTTATGTTGCCTCTTAAATGGAAGTTTTGGTTTAAAATACAATGATGAAACAAAGCCCTTTGCAACCCCAGCAAAATGTGAGAGGTTGGTCAAAGAAAACCAAGGAGTATATCTGAGAAGTAACTCTTGAGCCACCTCACTACTCTGTGGTGTCTAGAAACATCTTCAAACACTGTTATTTTAATAATCCACATTTAGCTAATTAAAAAGCTGGGCAGTCAGACCTCAGACTCATGGAATCCTGTGGAGTACAAATTAGCTAGTCATGGTGTTTTGGAACTAGGCTAAGGACTGTGTGTAAAGCCCTAGGCCTGCTCACTTAGGGCCCTCTAGGTGAAAAGATGTGGCTCAGGTACACGCTTTCTTACCTGTGGAGTCATCTTAGAAGGATCTGGCTCAGGAGCAGCTTGATGCTGTTCAGCATTCTTGCTCTTGGCTCCACTCTCCAAAGGCTCTTGCTGGACAGTTGTCTTATTCCCAGAAGGGGTGGACGGTGGTGGAGGGGCTAGTAGTTGGGATTTAGAATGGCCCTGGGAGGGGCGGGAAGGGGATGCCTGAGAAGGGGCCAGGTAGGACTGGGAATGGCTCAAATAGGACTGCGAGGAGGAAGAGGAAGAATAAGAAGGGGTGGGCGCCAGGTAGGATTGAGAAGGTGGGGACTGAGAAGGGGACGGCTGAGCCGGAGGCAAGTAGGGCTGCGACGAGGCCGGGGGGAAGTACGAGGGTGGCGGTTGAGGGGGGGGCATGTAAGATTGAGACGGGGGCATGTAAGACCCCGGCGGTACTGGGGGGGATTCAGGGGGGGAGTCCAGCTCCATGGGAACCAAACCGGGAGGCCCGTCTCGTTGGTGGTGGAGCATCTGGTGTTTGTACTGCTGCGGCTTCTGATAGCTGAGGGCCGGCCCAGGTGGCGGGGGCATCGGTGGTGGCGGTGGCTGCCAGTCTCCGTAGCCGCCCCCCGGCATCACCGGCGGGGGCGGCAGGGGGGGCGGAGGAAGGTGATGGGGCTGGAGCACGCACTGCATTTGCTTCTGGTGCATCTGCTGCAGCTGCTGGAGCTGCGCCAAGTGCTGCTCGCGAAAGCTCATGAAGCCCGAGGAGGAGGGGGCCGCTGGAGTCGTCGAGCTCGAATACCCGGGCCCGGGCGAGGCCTCAGGAAGCGCCACCGGAGGTGGCGGCGGGACCGGCGGAGGCGGATAGTGGCTGCTCCCGCCATATCGGCCCCAATTCGGGTACATATCGGAGAAGAAAGAGCAGGGCTCGTCCTGGCGCCGTTACTCGTCGCAACTGACCTCCAGGAGCTGCGGCGGCGACGGCGACAGCCGGAACTCGCGGCGCCTACAGGCCCCGGAGCGTGTAAACGGATCGCGCCAGTGCGCCGGCGCTACCAAGAAGGGCCCGCGACCGGGAAGGCGGGGTCGCTACTGGGTCGACTACGCCTGCGCGGTAGCCACAGAGAGGCGAACAAAGGCGAGATAGAGCGACCTTTTGCTTGGAGAGTCTCGGTTGCCATCTTCCTTCAGGATCGAATAATGTAGGTGCGAGTAAGATGCTCTCATAGAGCCGAGGAACCATAGAGTCTCACAGCTGAAAGGGGTGGTAGAGATCCTATCGCTCCACGGGTTCATTTTTGAATGAAAAAAAAAAAAAAAAGGTTCCATTCACAATAGCAACAACAACAGCAAGAAAAACATGCAGCAAACAGAAATAATTCCAATAAGAAATATGTAGAATTTATACAAAGAAACCTACAGAACCGTACAAAATCATATCCGAGTGGGATAAAATTAGACTTGAAATAATGGAGAGGTTTACCAAGATCTGAATGAAAAGAGGAAAAATTGTAACGATGTCAGTTCTTCTCAAATCAAATGAATTGACTTAATTCAATTATCACAAAAAACTCAATTGGGAACAAACCTGTCAAGAGTGGAAACGTATTTTGAAGATAATGTAAGACTACACTAATTCCTGCAGGCATATGAAAGACATCTGCAGTTGTAAAAATACTTATAAATGGAATTCTAAATGAAATACTCATATTGGAGAATCTCAGCTAAAGCAAAGACAGTCAAGAACAAACGCAAAGATTGTCTAGAGAGGAGGACCTAGAAAATAATACAATCTCTCAGCGTAATACTAAATGCGAACTTCTTTGGTTTGAATGAATCACCGGAAAATAAAGCTAATACACTCTGAATTCTGAAAACACTACCTAATTCTGAGAGTATTAAATGTGTCAGTTGTGCATCACTTAAAGATTTGACCTTGCTTTCATATTAGCAACCCAGCTAGCTCTTCACCTCTGTTAGAAGGTGGATGTGAGAGCAAAGTGCAACATCTGAATATCCTTCAGAAGAAAGGGCTTCTTATTTTCAAATAGGAATTTAGTTGTTTTTTAAAACTTTATTTGATTATTACATGTATACATAAAATTACACATAAGTGTACAGCTTAGTGAATTTTCATAAATTGATCAGTTGTGTAACCAGAACCCAGATCAAAAACCAGATATTATCCAACTCAGAAATCCCAGTTACTTGTATTTTTAATACATTCAACTAAAATTGTTTTGAAAACTACAAAAATAAATTATTTTACTACAGTAATAAACGAAAGGAGAAAATCAGGTGATTACCTCATTAGAGAAAGAAAAAAAGTATAAATTTCATCATCCATTCATGATTTTTAAAAAGTTTAGCAAAATAGAAATAAAACGGAGCTTCCTTAATCTTATAAAGTATCTATAAGTATCCACTAAAAAAAACTACAGCAAACATCACATTTAATGGTGAAAAGTTGAAAGTTTTCCCAGAGATCAAGAACAGATGCCCATTACCATCGCATTTAAGTTGAATTGTGTATCCCCAAAAAAAGATATATTTTAAATCCTAACCTTCAGCACTTCAGAATATGACCACATTTGGAAATAGGGTTGTTGCAGATGTAGTTAGTTAAGATGAGGTCATACCGGAGTAGGGTGGGCCCCAATTCAGTATGACTGGTACCCTTATGAGAAGATGGACATGTGAAGACCTAGACACACAGAGAGAATGTCATGTAATGGTGAAGGCAGAGATTAGAGTTAGGCAGCTGCAAGTCAAGGAGTGGAACAAATGAAATTCTCCTACATTGCTGGTGGGAGTGTAAATTGGGATGACCATTTTGAAATACTGTTTGGCAGTATCTACTAAAGCTAAACAGACCCATAGCCTATGACCCAGGAATTCCACTCCTAGGCATATAACCAACAGAAATACATATATATTAATATGCTCACCAGAAGACATGTACAAGAATGTTCATAGCGGCACTATTTCTAATGGCTGAAACTGGAAATCAACCCAAATGTCTACCTATATTAGAATGGATAATCAAATTGAGGTATATTTATACAATGGAATAAAAAACAACAATGAAAATGAAGGAACTGTAATTATATGGAACAACTCAAATGAATTTCACCAACAGGAGTAACCACCCTCAAGAAGGCACATAATCTTGTTAACTAGATTACACAATCTTGTAATCCAGTCATAGAGATTTTCCCACCTTGCTTTCTCTCATTTTCATGTAATCTTACTTAGTTCCGTCCTTAATTCCAAATGTATAAAAGAAACTGAAAAACTGTCTGGAGCATTTGTGATCTTGCTTCCTGGCACATTGTCAGTTTGGCTCAAATAAACTCTTACAAAACTCTCTACAGGTTTGGATGTTTTTACGTTGAAAAAGTCATGTTCTCATTTTCGCTTAAAGAAACTCACAGGTGCTCATAAGTAATCTCAACTGCACGAGGTCAGTCCTTCCAGCCATTCCCAATGGGTCTGCACAGTTTAGGAGAGCCTGGAACTTGAATATCCATTATAGTTATTTGGAAGTTTTCCACAGTAACTGCTAAAACTTAAAATGTATTGGAAAATATTGTGGAAGTCACAAAATAGACAAGAAAAGGCATATAACTAGGTCTAAGAGCAGGAAAACGCCAAGGTAGGAGCTATTCTACCATCAAAGCTCTGAATGCTGTAAGAAACAAAATTCGACTCTTTTTCTTCCCCCTTCAATCACTCAGCGCTTTCTCAGATATACAGATTGGCAAGAGGAAGGATCTGGAAGAAGCAGCCTCTAGTGCTCCCTTCAGCTTTTATAGTGAGAAGGCTGGGCACTCTGATCTAAAGCAAATATGACTGCACATAATTTGGGAAAATGTAACATTCAACAACAAAAAAAGTCTGGGTACTGTTAAGAAGACGGAGAAGATGTGGGCAAGCAAAAATAAATATCCAGTACCCCAGGGAAATGTGCTCAAAGACAAAAGAGTTTAGTAGTATAAATCAAATGCAAAAAGGACATCATCAAAACGATCTTGAGGGCCGGTCGAGTGGCGCGTTGGTTAAGAACTGGCTTGAGACACCAGAGGGCCCCGGTTTGGATCCCACATATGAGGGCCAGTGACGCTGCCCTCTACAGCTAAGATGCTGAACAACAGCTCAACCTGGAGCTGGGCTGCTGTGGGTCGCCGGCGACGGCGTGGGCTGCAGCCCCTGTGGCAGTGGGTTGCCATGGGCTACCGTGTGTAGCCAGCAGCCAGCGTGAGCGGCCAG
>NW_017731399.1:2567979-2573916 GCF_001890085.2 Hipposideros armiger
TTAACTAGCTGAGCCACTTGGCTGGCCCTGGAGCATGCCTTTTAAGGTCATGACCTGGAAGAGATACAAATAACTTTAAGTTACATCCTGTTGGCTACAACTCAGCTGGCCATGCTTTAGTGCAGCGGTTCTCAACCTTTCTAATGTTGCGACCCCTTAGTATAGTTCCTCATGTTGTGGTGACCCCCAACCATAAAATTATTTTCGTTCCTACTCTATAACTGTAATTTTGCTACTGTTATGAATCGTTATGTAAGTATCTTTTTGTTTTCCGATGGTCTTAGGTGACCCCTGTGAAAGGGTCATTCGACCTCCAAAGGGGTCGTGACCCACAGGTTGAGAACCGCTGCTTTAGTGCAAGGAAGGTAGGGAAATACCTAGGGAAGGAAGCTGAAATGCATGAGAACTATCAGTAAAGGAAGAAAGGAAGAGTGGATGCTGGAAAACCATAATGACAATACCAAGTTCTAGTGAGGCTACTGGGCAACAGAAACTCATAAACTGTTGATGGGAGTATTGATGTATACTCAAAAAGGAATTTGGTAATATCTGATGTGGTAATATCTTATGACACAATTTCACTTCTAAGTATATATATCTTGGACTAGAGATACTTTTGTACATATGTACAGGAGGCATGTAAAAGAATGCAGCCCTGTTTGTAATAGCAAAAATTAGAAACAACTTAAATGATCATCTGTATGAGAACAGAAAACAAATTGGTTAATATTCATACAATGAAATATCACACAACACTTAAGGTGAGAGAACTAAAACTATACCTATTAACATGGATGAATCTCACAAACTTAGCTTTTTGCTCTTTTTGAGAAAGTTGCAAAAGACTATTTACACTGGGTATATACCCCAAAGAACTGAAAGCATGTACCCACATTCATAGCAGCATTATTTACAACAGCCAAAAGGTGGAAGCAACCCAAGTGGCCATTGCCAGAATAATGAATAAAAGGTGGTATATACATACACTGGAATATTATTCAGCCTTAAAAGAGAGGAAATTCTGACACGTTACAACATGGATGAATCTTGAACATTATGCTAAATGTAATAAGGCAGCCACAAAAACAAACAAACAAATACTGTATGATTCCAGATACATGAGGTACCTAGAGTTGTCAAACTTATGAAGACAAAAAATAGAATCATGATGCACCAGGGCTGGAGGAAGGGGGGAACCGGCAGTTATTGTTTAATGGGTTAACAGAGTTTCAGTTTGGGAAAAAAAATTTTTTTGGTGGTGGTGATGGTTGCACAACGCTGCAAATATACTCAATGCCACTGAACTGTACACTTGAAAATGGTTAAAATGATAAAATTTTGTTATGTACCTTTTACCAAAATAAAAAGACTATATACCGCATGATTTCATTTATAGGCAACTCAAAACACACACATTACAAACATATTGTTAAGGTATACAGGTAATGGGTAAAAGTATCATGAAAATCAACAGGGCGACAGATACAATATCCAGGACAGTGGTTGCCTCAGAGGTGGGGAGGAGTTGAGGGAGGGAATGTAGTCTGATAGGCCCACTATGTACAGATAGCTTCAAAGTTATAGGTAATATTCTTTTTCTCAAATCACGTTATGGATGCCAGGGTGCTCATTTTGGTAATATTCTTTATACCTTAAATATACTCTCTATATGCAATATTTTATATTATGTATTACACAATATTTCATACAAAAGTATACATTTAAATACCATGATATATATTTAAATAGTATAAATATGTACCTTTGAATGTATGAAGAATCACATATTTCTACATTGGAAAATGATAGGAGAATGGAGAAATATTATAGTGGGTTAGTTGAGGAAAACAGGAAAAGGACTGTTCACTCTCCCTCCACTCTGAAACATAGCTCTAACATGTATAGTTCCACCTCAGATGCTCAGATTTGTGTGTTGGAGAATGAGGTGTAGTGAATACTATTGTTTGCCTACAGAACATCATTTCCTTCCTTCTTCCGTCTTGATAAAAATGCTAATTTTGTTCAGATGTCCACATCTCCCCTTATGTATCCCATGTCACTCAGAAAAAGCTGTCTCCAGCTCCAAGAGTAGATCCCAGTTAATTTAAGTCAATCATAGTAATATCATCCCCCTTGCCATTTATTGGTTCAGATTCTGGCTTAACCTAATCAGCACATGGCATTTCTTTGGCCATCCAAAAATTGGCATTGGCCCAAATTTGGCACAATCATACTGAAGGGAAGGATTTGTTCATTTTTAAAAAAGATTTTATTGGGGAATTGGGGGATGGGAACAGCACTGGGGAATTGGGAGAAGGGGAACAGACAAGTTGCTGTAGTTTTGTTTTTCAGTCTAGTTGTGGAGGATGTTGCTTCACTGGCCCAAGTTGGCACCATCATTGCACTCTTCCCAGGCAAGGCAGATCAGTCACTGGCTTCTGGACGGCCGCTCATGCTGGCTGCTGGCTACACATGGTAGCTCATGGCAACCCACTGCAGCAGGGGCTGTAGCCTACGCTGTCGCTGGCAACTCACGGCAACCCAGCTCCAGGTTGAGCTGTTGTTCAGCATCTTAGCTGTAGAGGACAGTGTCACTGGCCCTCATATGTGGGATCTGAACCAGGGCCCTCTGGCATCCCAAGCCAGCTCTTAACAAACACGCTACTCGGCCGGCCCTACAATTGCTCTTCACAGCCAATTGGAGACTTTGATGACAAAGCCAACAGAGGGAGAAAGCCAAAACTGAGAGATGTGGACCTTCAGTCCTGACTGTGCTATGCATAAAGGGGCACTATCTTCGAAATTCCTGTTACTTGAGATGCATTTCCTTATTAAGGTAGACTGAGTCAGGATTTCTGCTACTTGCACTGGAAGCACCCTAACCGAAACCTGGAGATACACATATTCTAAGGATACATATGGAAACAGGAATCTCAGACACACAGTTGGGCCCCATGGAAACTCAGGAACCCCAGTTGGTACTACAAGAAGGGCTGCATATGTAAGACTCACAGGCATTGGAATATAGTTCAGGAACTGGATGGCCCTTAGGATCCAATGTAGATCTAGCTGTCATTCCCTCAGCATTAGGAAGCTTTTGATCAATTCCTATCACAAGACTCTGCCATCATGGTACTCTTGTGTCAGGTGCACCCTTGCTTTTCTTTTCTTTTTTTTTTTAGCTGAGCCATCCTGCCACCTGTTGGCAGCTCAGCGGCAGTTCAACTCGGGCCGGGACTCGAACCGCTGTTGCTCAGAGCTCACACTCTTGAGCTCGCACTTAACCAAGTGAGCCATTTGGCCGGCCCCACCCTTGCTTTTCTTTATGTATGGTTTCTGCTCTTGATATAGCTGTTCGACTCTCCATGTGTTGAGATCTAATCTCCCCAAAGAGAGGATCTATTTCCTTTGGACAGTCCACCTCATGAGTGTGTGGCCAATCTATAGATTGGATGTTTGTGGGTAAGATACCCTACACCCTAACTCAATTAACAGTAGTCAGATTTGCTGATTATAGAGTAACATTTGACAATTTATACAGAAGGAACCTCGTAGAAGTGGCCTATGGATGTATTATTCATGTTAGGCTTCTGTTCAGTATTTAGATGGATGAATCACGGAACAATTCAGGCTCAAAGTTCTTTTATTATGTCAACATCAAAATCTTTATCCATAATTGGTACCCAGGATGCAACATCAGCCCTTATCTTTGCTGGAATAGTTCCACCTCTGATATCTTATTCTAATTACCTATAGCAATCTTTGATTTCTATAGTTCTCCTACTTCCTAATTTTTAATATATGCAGTCATCAACCTTCTTGAGCTTTCAGTCCCTTGTCTGATTCCTTCCCTCCCAGGTTACCACACCTCTAATGATTCCACTTTCCTATCCATTCTTTTCCTATCAATGTTACATCAATTCAATCTGTCTTGCATGCATCTTCAACTCATTGTTCTATTGTATTTTCCCTGTAAATGCCCAGCTATAGTTCACTCCCCCCCCCTCCCCCGCAGCCGCTGCCCCCATTCACTGACTTCTGTTGAATGGTTCTGGAGAAACTACATAACACCCAACTGGTGCCCCTGCTAATTCAGGTTCTGCAATCTTGCTTGGTTTCTCAACATTACTTTGTCACTAGTGTATATGTCACTGACCTCTCCCATTCACTACAGTAGCTATTTAAATTCTTCACTACTAGCCCAAGCCTTGTGTCTCAATAAATGACCTTGCTTTCACAGAGAGAGTTGAGATGAGTAGGCACAAACTCCTTCGACTTCTGCTCACACACCCACACACGAACCTTTACTGGCAGCCACACTTGCCTCCTATCCTCTAGTTTGAGTGGCTCTTCTCCTTTCCCAGGTTAATCCCGTCCATTATGCTCTAGAGCCCACCTCTTGACACTATTATGTCAGTTATCTTTTCTCTCTACTGTATCTTGTTTTTTCACCAAATTTATTTTGAAAAATGCCAAGCCTATGAAAAGGTTATAAGAATAGTAAATAAACACCTCTATACCCTTCATCTAGGCACATCACTTGTTAATGTTTTGCTACATTCTCTCCCTCCTTCTCCCATCCCTATCTATCTATCATCTATCTATCTATCTATCTATCTATCTATCTATCTATCTATCTATCTATCTATCTATCATCTATTTTTTCCCAAACCATTAAAGTTACTTGAAGATAATGTGACCCTTCACACCTAAGCATTCAGCATGTACTTCCTAAGGAGAGGGACCAAGATGGTGACATAGGAGGCTCCTGATGTCCCTCCTCCCACAGACCCACAGAACGTACAGCTACACACAGAGCAATTCCCTCTGAGAGAAATCCAGAAACTAGTTGAGTGATCCTACACATTGGGTGAAATGAGAAAATCCTCACCTCAAAATGGGTAGGAAAAGCTGAGACACACTCTCACCATGAACCTCACCCTCAACGTAGCACCATACAATTGGAAGGGAACCCCCAACTCCCAGCCTCTCCCTGAGGAGCCAAGGGTTTGGACCACACATCTAGTGCCCAAACTTTTAAGGCTCCCACACCAAGGATGGGTCCCCACAACACTTGGCTCTGAAAGCCAACAGGCCTTGTGTCCATGAGTCCCACAGGACTACAGCAAAGTAGCGGTTCTTAATGGGTGTGTGACTTCCTTTGATAGTTAAACTTTCGTTTCTCACCATGCATGCTTTGATTTTATATTTTTATTGTAGTAAAAAGCACATTAAATTGATCATCTTTATCATTTTTAAGTGTACAGTTAATAGTGTTAAGTAAATTTACATTGTTGTGCAACAGATCTCTAGAACTTTTTCATCTTGCAAAACTGAAATGCAGGGGCTGGCCGAGTGGCGCGTTGGTTAAGAGTCGGCTTGGGACGCCAGCTCTGAGCAGCAGGGCCCCGGTTCGGATCCCACAATAGGGCCAGTGATGCTGCACCCTCTATGGCTAAGATAGTGAACAACAGCTCGACCTGGAGCTGGGCTGCTGTGAGTCGCTGGCAACGGCGTAGGCTGCAGTGGAGCTGCAGTGGGCTCCCATAAGCTACCGTGAGCGGCCTGCAGCCGGCATAACTACCAAGAGCCGCCGTGAGCGGCCGTCCAGTGGCCGGCGACCGATCTGCCTCACCCAGGACGAGCGCAATAATACCAACATGGGCCAGTGAAGCAACGTCCTCCACAACTAGACTGAAGAACAAAAGGACAGCAATTTGTCTGTTCCCCTTCCCCAATAAACTCTTTTTTAAAAACCTGAAACACAGTATCTACTCAACACTAATTTCCCCTCCCTCCTCTCTTCTACACCTGGCAACCAGCTTTCTACTCTGTTTCTATGATTTTAGCTACCGTATTTGCCGGCGTATAAGACGACTGGGCGTATAAGACGACCCCCTAACATTTCCACTCAAAATACAGAGTTTGTTATATACT
>NW_017731399.1:2579596-2581455 GCF_001890085.2 Hipposideros armiger
TTAATATATTCACACTTATCAATCTTTTCTTTTATGCCTTTAATAGTCTCATGTTATTTAAGAATTCTACCCAGAGGTTATACACATTTTTTGTTTTTTTTTCTAATGCTTTCATAGCTTAAAAAAAAAAAGTTTAGATCTTTGTTCCACTTGAAATATATTCTCCTGAAGGATATGAAGTAGGAATCTAAAAGTTTTTTAAAAATGGATAGCCAACTTACCATTATAATAATAATGAAATAATTACTAACACTTACTGAACAACACTTGTGTCAGGTACTGTTCAATTTAATCTCATTTTACTGGGGTTGTTTTGAGGATTAAACACAACATTTTAAAGTGGAGACAAGGAAGTACCAAATGGTTATATCGTTTGTCCAATTCATTGACATTAACTGGTAAAATCAGGATTCTAACCCTAGTAGAATGACCCCGCACTATTTGGCCTTCTAAAACAATTTCCTTTTTCCACAGATTTGAAATAAAACCTTTAAAATATACCAAGCTGCCATATAGACCGGTTTATGGACTTTCTATTGTTTCGATGATCTATTTGTCTATTCCTATACTACCTTGTGATCTTTTAAAATATATAATTTGATCAAGTTATGCACCCTAATTAAAATTTTAATAACGTCCTACTGATCTCAAGATCAAGTCCAAACCTTCTATTATGTCATATAGGGCCCCCTTCATCCCACCTCTTACCTCTGGGGTCTCAGATGTGGGTACAGACCCTTTCCCCCTATGTTCTAGTTATAAAAATCTCTGGCAGTTGTCTGAACAGGCCAAGCATATTTATTTCATGTAATATCTATTATATGTGTCCATGCTATTGTTCATATGCTTCCTGTGCCTCATTTTCTTTATTGGGCAAGCACCTATTTACTTTTAAAGATTAACACAAAGATGATATATTATAGAACTGTACATTTGAAACCTATATGATTTTATTAACCAATATCACCCCAATAAATTTAATAAAATTAAAAAAAAAAAAAAGATGAACTCAAACATGATTACCTCTAGCCTTTCCTCCCCATCCCAATCAAGTAGAAAGAAATCATTCTTTCCTCCTATATGTGTCTGCTCCCTCCTACTTTTATCCTAGCATCATTTTACTGTATTTATTCACCTACATGTTTCTCTTTCCCACCATAATGTAAGTGTCTTGAGGGTAGGACCATATCTTATTAAGTACCTACCGGAACCTTAAATATTTGTTGAGTAAATCAATATAAAACAACAACCATCAAATTTGTGAGCAGTCATCGAATTTATAAAAAGATGCAACAAATTTTAAAATGATACAAAAATATCATTTTCAAAACAACATCAAAAAGTGTCTTTAACCATACTCAGCTCATAACAGAGCAAATGGGTGAGTGGAATAATTCATGCTGTACCATGTTTCATACACCGGCAATGCAGAAACTTGGTTGAAGGAAAGCTGAGGAATTTTGTCTTTTACAAATTAGAATCGAGGGGCTCCATAATCATCTGGCATCCGCTCAATGTTGTACCTGATCAGGACAAAAAATTAACACTGGTAAGTAAGGTGGGTCCAGAACCCACCTAAAAACCCATCCTTTACTGACTGCAATACTCTCACTGATCACTGAGAATCCTTTTTGTCAATGGGAACATTTTAAAGGGATATTATAATAAATGATTTATAGCAAAATGTTGACTATAATATCTTTATTCTTCAAAGTCAGAAAGTTAACAAGTGGGGGAGTCAGGCACTGAATCCAAGGAAGCCCAACTCCTTAGCCCGAATCATTCCCTCTATATTGTGTTCTCCTCAGACTGAAAATAATAAATAGTCTGAGGACTGACTAACATAACATCCAACAAGG
>NW_017731399.1:2581900-2586537 GCF_001890085.2 Hipposideros armiger
CTATCTGAAGTGTACCTGGCGTATAAGATGACCCCCCACTTGGAGGCATATTTTTCAGGGCCAAAAAATCGTCTTATACGCCGGCAAATACGGTATTTTAGATGAGTGGAATTACACAGCATTTATCCTTTTGTGACTGGCTTATTTCACTTAGCATAATGTCCTTGAAGTTTATCCATGTTGTAGTATGTGACAGAATTTCCTTCTTTTTTAAACTGTATAATATTCCACTGTACATATATCCCACATTTTATCCACTCAGTTATCAATAGATATTTGGGTTGCTTCCATCTCTTGGTTATTGTAATAAAGGTACAATGAACATGGGTGTGCAAATGTCTCTTTTGAGATTCTGCTTTGAACTCTATTGGCTAGAAGTGGGATTGCCAGATTATGGTAATTCTATTTTTGACTTTTTGAGAACTACCATACTGTTTTTCACAGTGGCAATACCATTTCACATTCCCAGCAACAGCGCATATGTGTTCCAATTACTGGCCACATCCTCACCAACATTTGTTATGTTCTGTCCTTTTGATAGTGGCCATCCTAATGGGTTTGAGATGCTATCTTATTGTATTTTTGATTTGCATTTCTCTTATGTTGAGCTTCTATTTTGTGCTTGTTGGCTATCTCTCTATCTTTTTCAGAAAATTGTCTATTGAAGTCTTTTGCCTATTTTTAAATTGGGTTGTTTTCTTGTTGAGTTGTTAAGTTTCTTATATAAACTCTGGATTTTAATATTTTATCAGATACAATTTCCAAATATTCCATACGTTGCCTTTTCACTGTTTCCTTTGATGCACAGAAGCTTTTAAGCTTGACGTAGTCCCATTTGACTATTTTTGCCTTTGCTGACTGTGCTTGTGGTGTCATATCAAAGAAACAATTGCCAAATCCAATGTCCTAAAGTTTTTCCCGTTTTCTTCCAGTTTTATAATTTTAGATCTTACATTTAGGTCTTTAATCCATTTTAATTTTTGTATATGGTGTAAAGTACCAGTCTAACTTCATTCTTTTGCATTTGGATATCCAGTTTTTCCAAAACCATTTGTTAAAAAGACTGTCCTTTGCCTATTTTGTAGTCTTGGCACCCTTGTTGAAAATACCTTGGCAATCTATGCAAGGGTTTATTTCTGGGTTCTCTATTCTGTTCCATTGGTCTATATGTCTTTATGTCAGAATAACATGGTCTTGATTACTATTCCTTTATGGTATGCTTTGAAATCAGGAAGTGTGAGGCCTCCAACTTTGTTCTTTTTCAAGATTGTTTTGGCTATTTGGATCACTTGAGATTCCACATAAATTTCAGCATTTTTTTTCCTATTTCTGCAAACAAATGTCATTGGGATTTTGAGAGATTGCATTGAATCTGTAGATAGCTTTGGGAAAGACAGACATTTTAACAATGTTGAGTATTCCAATCTATGAGCACAGGATGTCTTCCCATTTCTTTGTTGTCTTTGGTTTCTTTCAGCAATGTTTTGTAATTTTCAGTGTACAAGTCTTTTACCGCCTTAGGTTTACTCCTAAACATTTTACCCTTTTTGAGCTATAGTAAACTGGGTTGCTTTTTTTTTTTTTAAGATTTTATTGGGGTATTGGGGAAGGGGAACAGTGTTGGGGAATTTGGGAAGAACAGCCAAGTTGTTGTCCTTCAATCTTAGTTGTGGAGGGCACAGCTAGCTCATCTCCAAGTCCAGTCACCATCTGGCTGTTGTAGGCAGTTCATGGCTGCTCAGTTCAAGGTGCTGTGTTCAATCTTATTTGCGGGTGGGTGTAGCCCACCATCCCATGCAGTAGTCGAACTGGAAACCTTGTTGTTAGGAGCATGTGCTCTCACCAGCTGAGCCATCCTGCCACCTGTTGGCAGCTCAGCCTAGGCGCAACTCACTGGCCCATGTGGGAATCGAACCGGTGACCCTGTTGCTCAGAGCTTGCGCTCTTAACCAACTGAGCCACTCAACCGGCCTTGGATTGTTTTCTTAATTTCTTTTTTTTTGGACTGGTCATTGTTAGTGTTTTGAAATGTGACTAAAACTTTGCTGAAATTGTTCATGAGTTGTAACAGTTTTAATAAAATGGTATTTTGGGCTGGCAGAGTGGCTGTTGGTTAAGAGCGAGAGCTCTGAGCAACAGGGTTGCCGGTTTGATTCCCACATGGGCCAGTGAGCTGCGCCCGAGCTGAGCTGCTCAGCTGGTGAGAGCACGTGCTTGGAGCAACAAGGTTGATGGTTCAACTCCCGTTCGGGATGGTGCAGCTGGATGGGCAGCCAGATGGCGACTGGACTTGGAGCTGAGCTAGCTGCTCCCTCCACAACTAAGACTGAAGGTCAACAACTTGGCTGTTCTCCTTCCCCAATAAAATCTTAAAAAAAAAAAGATTTCTTTAGGGGTTTTACATATCAGGTCATGTCATCTGTGAAGAGAAATAATTTTACTTCTTTGCCAATTTGGGTGCCTTTTATTTCTTTTTCTTGTCTAATTGTTCTAACCCAGACTTTTAAACATGTACTTTGTCAGTTGGCATAGGCTGTTATGCTATAGTAATAAAAGCAAACAAACAAAAATCCAACCCAAATCTTAGTGGCTTAACACTACAAATGCTTGTCATTCACCCTAAGTTTCCATCATTAGCCTGGAAAGTTCTGTGGGATCCAGGCAAAGCAAGATTCCATCTCTATGTTTTCATGATTGTTAAAGCTGGACAACAAAAACGTTGCTAACCACACAATGACTTTTATTAAAGCTTCTGCCTAGAAATGACATATGTCATCTTCACTCATATTGCCACACCTAACTTCAAAGGTGGCGGGGAAGAGCAATCCTACCTGGGGCCCATAAAATACAGAGCCAGAAATATTCAGTGAATAGCACAAACAACTGCTACATTCTACCCTCCTAGTTACCAAATGTTGACCTCCCTTTTCCTACCACAGACCAAGTATACACAACTTCCTCCCCCACATATACATTCTCCAGTCCAGTTATGACATTATGCTCAAAGTCCAGGATATCCAGGTGAAGCATAGCAGTCTCTGCAGCAAAGGGTATATGTATCACTATCAGGCGTGGCTTTTTTCGATTCAGAGACCTACACACCACGAAGGCAAATTATCTGTCCTCATACACCCAATATACAATTGGTGGGATAGAAACAGGACAACAACAGTGAAAACTCCCATTCTGAAAAGGAAGGGGAAAAAAAAAAGACGCAGAAGTGAACAGTCTCCAGCAATTCTGTCTACAAGATAAACCACGCAAGGGCACCTTACTCGGGCATAAGGAATTCAGAAAAGCTAAGAATACAAGGATAGGCACAGGTTTAGAAAGCAAATGCATTATAAAAAAGAAAAAGAAAGCAGAGTTCCTGTTCTTAACATCAGAAAAAGCAGAATTCAGGCCGAAATGCACTGAGGCAAAAGGATACATTATAATGCTAAAGGCTACAATTCACAAGAAATGTATCAGTTATGAGTATCCATGGGGCAAAACAATACAGTATCAACTTTCATTAAGTGGAAACTCTAGGAAATGCAAAGAGAAATATTAAGAAACTAATGTACTTCTCTTAGTTTGAGACTGATTAGAATAAAAAATAAAAAAGTATATAGAAGATTTAAACAATCAGATCTTAGGGATAAATATCAAAACTTTTAACCTGATAATACTCATATAACAGAGAATGTATCTCCTTTTCAAGTATACATGAACTTCATGAAATTGACCATGTGAGGCCACAAAGAAAACCTCAGTATTTTCCATATTGCATATTCAAACAACATATTCTTTTTGCATGCCGTTTCTATCTTTTAATTCACTGAAGTATAATTTACATACAACAAAATGCACCCATTTTGTATACATTTCAATGCATTTGGACAAATCAATATATCTGAGTAACCATTGCAACAATCAAAATACAGAACAAAGGTTCTAATTTCTCCACACCCTTGTCAACACGCATTATTTATTTATTCTTAACAGTAGCCATCCTAAATAGGTATGAAGTGGTATTTCATTGTGGTTTTCATTTGCATTTCCCTAATGATTAGTGGTTTGAACATCTTCTCATGTGCTTATTGGTCATTTGTCTATCTTCTTCAGAGAATTTTCTGTCCAAGTCCTTTGCCAATTTTTAAATTTACCCCATTCTTTTTAAATGCTCATGACATTTCTTAGTATAGAAATAACAAAGACCTTTTTCATAAACATTTACATTCTTTTCAATTTTTTGCTATTATAAACTGTGGTGCAGTAAACATTCTTTTATATGCTTCCTTGTATAAGTGTGAATGTTTCTTTACACACTTATATCACATTTATTAGGCATTTATAGCACACTGATCATGAATTTAAAGGACATCACCAGTGTGATAAAATAATCAAAAAACAGAATTGGGCTCACATGATATCTGCAATTTTTACTTTAATGGATCTTGACAAACTGCTTTCTAAAATGATTATACCTGTTTGCACTTGTCAGCACTACATGGCTACCCATTTCCTCACACCTTTGGAAAATCTTCTGGTCAGTCACTTCTCAATATCTGAAGGAGCTGCTGTGCACAGAAATCTAGAATTTTAATATATTCACACTTATCAATCTTTTCTTTTATGCCTTTAATAGTCTCATG
>NW_017731399.1:2588437-2609177 GCF_001890085.2 Hipposideros armiger
AAAGATTAGCTTGATTTAAGTTACTGCTTTGTATTGAAAGCAACACATTCCTCTATTTCTTCTGGTAATCTTACTTTAACATTGTGAATGTCTGCCTCATTTCTAAATCCCAGCTTTATGGTTTGCTCTTGTTCTTGTTATTTTGTCTCATTTCGTCAAATATAATTATGTAAACATTTGATACTCTTTCAAATTCTTCTATAACCTGGCCTCATTTTTAATTGCTATCAGCTATACATACTTTTTTGTTTTTTTAGCTGAACTATCCTGCCACCTCTTGGCAGCTCAGCAGCAGCTCAGCTTGGGCCAGGAATTGAACTGGCGACCCTGTTGCTCAGAACTTGCACTCTTGAGAAAGCTCTTAACCAACTGAGCCATTCAGCCAGCTCCTCAGCTATATACTTTTAATCACCTCTGCAAGAAGTTCTCACCTATGGTTAGAAATGTACATGATGGGAACTCCAGGGATTTTCCTGATTCTTCGTTTAAGATCCCGGTCAACCGTGGCCACAATATAACACTTGTGCTGTAAGAGACACATATTGAGTTGTCACACAGAGCTTATTAAGTCTACTTAATGATACTATAATGGTACAATCACTGGCGAGTCTGAAGAATTATTCATTTTCACAGTAAATAGCAAAGGAAAGGCTATAACAATTGGTTGAGTAGCTACTATGATGTAGGAGCTAATATTTGTAAAATAGATAACAAGATGCCTGGGCTGAATGTAGCTCTAAGAATCTTAAGGGGAAGAAGAGAGAAAAACTAAAAGCTGCAAACTGTTTTTTTGCCTTCTGAGTGGAAGGGACGTTCACATTTGGGGTAGACAATTCCTTGGTTTTGGGGAAATGCCCTGGGAGACTCTATGCAAAGGCAGAGTAAGTGCCTTAGATCAGAGGGCACATTTTTTGCCTTTCCAGGAATAGCAGGGCCTACTCTGAGGCCTCCAGTGGTGGAGGTATGCTACCTCCTTGGCCACGAAGCCAGAATAGGATCTGCAGGACAAGTTTGAGTCTAGTAGCTCTGAAAGCAACAATTAGCTGCCAGCTGAGAGCTAATTTGTGTTGTACTTTACTTGCATCATACCCAAATCTCCCATTGAGTTTTATAAAGAGTTGCAGCCTGATGTCAGCTGTGCTGTGGGCTTTTACAGGAAATACTGGCAATACCCATGGGATGGAGTTGCTAAAGGGCTGGCAGTGTGGTCACTAGATGAAGATGATTATCCTCAGCAGAGAGAGGCTCTTATAAGTGCAATCAGTAGGTGAAGTTGTTGTGGTGCTTGACAAGGAAGCCAGAACAGAAGAATCAAAAACCCATTTACTTCAGGGTACTTGTGATATAGCACTCTGGGAGACTCAGATATAACTGAAAAATTCTGGGTTAGGCATGGTGGGAGGAACCAATTTCCTGCATGGAGAGTAAATGGAAATGGATCCTTATTTTAGATTCATAGGGAGGTAAAATCTGATATACAGTTGACCCTGAACAACACAGATTTGAACTGTGTGGGTCTACTTATATGCAGGTTTTTTTCAATAAATACCTGTACTGTTTTTGATCCACAGTTGGGAGCCTGCAGATGTGGAGGGCAGACTGTATGCATTGATCCATGCCATTTTATGTAGGTGACTTGAGCATCCGCAGATTTTGGTAACCACAGGGTAACCAATCCCCCATGGATATGGAGGGACAACTTAAGTTTTGGGAGTCAAAACTTATCCGATACAGATTTTTCACTATGTAGGGTTTTTCAGTGCCCCTAACCCCCATGTTGTTCAACTGTATTATTATATCTATACTCACTCAAACCGTTTTATAAAGAAGATTTATGGAATAAAGAATCAGTAAGTGCCTCAAATCAAACACCTAATAAATGCAGGTGCTAAGATTTGAAACCCATGTCTCCTCCCCAAGCCCATGATCTTTTCATTATGGTTATAGTATACATTTCCAATCCATGCTCAAGTAAATGAGGACACCTGTGCTTCCTATCAAGGGATTCTACATAATTTTTTTTTTTAACCATTTATATTCCTAGGTACTTTACTGACCATGAACATTCAGGAGACAATAGTTCATCTTTTCTTTCTCTAAAGCATAAACATTTAAAAACTAATGATACCTGAGTTACTCTCTGTACTAAGCAGTCATCTGCATAGGTTCCTTTGTGTGTGCATGGTAATCGTTCAAATCTTGGATCCTTGGCAATCCTATAGGGTTACAAAACAGATTCATGAAAACATTTCGGCCATTGGAAAACTTTCTGAGTCTCAATCAGTGAAGTAAGAGTAACATGATCTATGTGTAGATTTTAAGGCACCCCTCTCCTCATGAAGCTTACCTTCTAATTGTAAAGACAATTTACAGAAAAAGTAATTAAAGATTCCAGACTGACTGCTGGTGTGCCTCAGGTCATGTAATCTTCACAAAACTCTGAATTATTATATTTCCATTTTACAGATGAAGAAGCAGATTTAGGGGGATGAATTAATTTCTTTAAAGTTACCCAGCTGGGGAAAGCCAGGACTCAAAACCAAATCAATTTTAACCCAATCATTTCACTTTGAGACAAATGTCTTAGACAATTTCTTAGACAAATTCACTGTCTTAGACAAATGTACAATATAGGCACAAGGATGGTCACTACAACACAGTTTAAAATAGTGAAAAACTGGAGATACTCTCAATATCCATCAACAAGGTAAAAGTTAAATACATTTTGGTGTCACTATACTATTAAAAAAAGAGGTAGAGCTGTGTGTATCAACATGGAAGGACCTATAATAAATTGCTGAATAAACAAAGCAGGCCACTGAACTCTCTGTGTGTGTGTGTGTGTGTGTGTGTGTGTGTGTATACACATATACGTATATAATTCAATTAAGAAAATACAAATGTCTTTCCCTGATTCTTTCTCTAGATTTGCATTTGTCTGGAAAAATATATATGAACTATATACGAATCCTTCTCAGCTGTCACTCTTAGGGAAGGAGAATGGACAAAGTGTGAATATGGAGAGGGAATTTTACTTTTTATTGTATGTACATGTTTATATTGTTTGCCATTAATAAATCAAATACGTATTATTTTCATACAAATTTGAAAAAGAAAAACCCATGTCTATGATCTCCAGAGCAATGCTCTTTTTATTACACAACGCTGATGAGTCACAAAATGAATAAAAATACAAGGCAGCACACAGGCACCAAGTGTCACAAAAATATTCCACATTGCAGTAGTTCACAGCTAGGTCAACGTGGGTTTGATATAGTTAGAAAAAAATTACATGGAGATAAAAATAAAATGAAGATGAAAGAATGTTCCAAGCAAAGTGAAGGCAGGCACATTCCAAACGGCACCAAACACCTGTAAAAAGGTTCGGCTATGTTCAGGGAAGAGTGAGAGGAGTGTTCGTACAGAGGGGAGTGAAGTGGGGTTGGAAAGGCAGGTTGAGGATAGACTGGTAAGAGTCTCCAGGGCCAGGCTGAGAAGTGTGAGCTCCATGACACAGGTGATGGGAAGTCATTAGAGTTTTCTTAGGAACAGAGTGACACAAGCAAAGCTTTGTCGTAGAAAGACTAAGCAGCCTATGGTGAGGAGGCTACTGGAGTGAAGGCGGAGCAAGCTGCTGGGAAACGACTGTAGGTAGGCGACATCCAGGCCTTCGCTCCCTTGGTCATCCTTCCCACTCCTGATGTCACCGAGCTCCTCCTTCCTGCTGCTTGTTCCCAGAAACAGACCAACACGCTCTCGTACTTGACCCATCTTCTAAAAGACCAAAGCAATCCTTTTTACTTATACTACTTCTTCAAGTTAACAGCCCACTAATCTGCTTTTCTTCACAGCCAAACTTGGTGCTTCCACATGGTGCCTCTATTTTCTCTCCTCCCATTTTTTATTTTTTAAATAATTGCCTCTTTCCCCCTTTTTATTTGAAGTATTTCAAGTATGCAAAAAAGTAGTACAAGGAATGATGAGTATCTTGTACCCACCTACTAGTTAAAGAAATGAAACATTACAAATAAAAATGAAGCCCCCTCTCCAATCCTAACCTTTTCACCTCCCTACAAGTAACTATTATCCTAAATTTGGTATATATCAGTTCCACAGACATTTTATTGTCTATGTAAGATTACATATGTATATACCTGTAAACAATGTAGTGTTAATTAGCATGATTTTAAACTTCAGATAAACCATATGCTTCACAAATGTGTTTGCTTTTCTTTGGTTTACATTGTTTTGAGATTTATCCGTACTGACACATATAACTCTACTACACTCATTGTCACTCCTGTGTAGTATTTTATTAATGAACATTCCACAATTTAGTCATTATTTTCATGGATCTTTTAGCTGCCTGCAATTTTTTGCTATGATACATGTAAGAAAATTGCAACACTTGTCTTCAATATATGCATTGTGAGCTTCTCCATGGCAGAACTTTTTTCCTTTTTTTTTAAACTAGAACTCAGAATATGAAATACATTTTACGTAGCACACAGTAAGCACATATATACACACATATAAAAATGAAAAAAGTTCTGTGACACAATACTTCGCTACATGAAATGCATGCCTGTTTATTATAGTTTCTTCTATATTTCATTAAAAAAAATACTCGTTGTGATCCATTAAATTGATTTCACAACCTATAGATTTGTGATCTTCAGTGTTGTAAGAGTAGGACAACCTTGTTTTTTACCAGATATTGCCAAATTGCTCTCCAAAGTGATTGTCGAATTTACATCATTAGCAGCTGAGTATAAGAATTTCCATTGCTCCACAGTCTCAACTATTATTGGTTTTGTCAAGCATACTTTAATTCTTGCCAATCTGCTGGGTATGAAATCATATTTCATTGTAAATTTAAGGATTTTGTCCTTTTCTTATGGATTTGCAGTTTTAATATATTTTTAAAATAAACCCTTTGTTGATTGTGTATGTTGCTAGTATCTTCTCACTATCTGTGGCGTGTCTTCACTTCGTTTATGGTGTCTTTTGTTATATAGAAGTATTCAATTTCAATATAGTCAAATGGGTTAGTTTTCCATTATGGTTGGACTTCTTAAGAAATCCGTTTATACTCTAAAATCACTAAGATATTCTCTATATTTGCTATAAAAGTTAAGACACTTACTTAATCTACCTGGAATCGATTTTTGTGAAAAAAGTGAGATAAGGATACAATTTTATTTCTTTCCACAGGCATAATCAATATTTTAATAGTTTATCACTTTCCTACTGATTCAAACAATGCTACCACTTATACATTCAGGTCTCATTTTTCTTTTGCCTTTAAAAAATTAGCTTTGTTAGGCATAAATAAAATATAATAAAATTCACTGATTATAACTATAAAATTCAATGAGTTTTTTGATAAATTTTTATATCCACGTCACTACCTCTAAAAGTGAGATACAGAACATTTCCCTCACTGCAAAAGGTTCCCTGTGTCCCTTTGCAGTTATAATCTCCTTTCCCCTCCTCAGCAGCAGGCAACCATTGATCTATATTCTATTATTATAGTTTTGCCTTGTCTAGAATTTCATATACATGGAATCCCATTTCTAGAGTGATGGAATGTTCTATTTCATGTCTTTGATGGTGGTTCCATGACTGTATACATTTTCCAAAGCCATCAAATAGTAAATTAAACGTGGTGAATTTTACAGTATGCAAATTATACCTCTATAAAGGTCACATACACACACACAAAGCCAAAGGTATATTTTGTACCAAATGGGTCTTCTACACATGCATGATTTTGTAATATCATGCACTGATCATTTGGAAAACACTGATTCACTGAGTTACACAGATCTTCCAAATATGGACACATTTCATTATACAAATATCATACTCATTAATATCTTCACTAGTCTCAACAGAAAGGCCTTTAGTATTGGGACTGTGATAAGCTCATGACTTTTAAAAACTAATTTTCACTTGAAAGCTTAAATTTTATCATTGGTAACTAAGGCAGTAAATTGTTTTCCATCAAGTGACAGGTTCACTGAATGTTAAAGAAGATATCTGCTAAATATCAAAGTCTGAAAAAAAATCACTATTTGTCAGCTGTTCTTCACATAAAAATGATATTCCATGAAAAAGCAACTGGTTCAGTTCAACACTCAAACGAGCACACAAATGCTTTTCATGGAGATAACCTTCATCCTTTGGTATGTAGCAGAAGTGCTTTACATGTACTTCACATTATCACAAGGAACACTGATACGTACTCCAGGATTGAAATTTAACGAAGTTAACAAATTTTACAGTTTAATCAGTTAAGTGACTCTAGCCAGCAGTGAAGAATACAAAGACTATTAGCATAACTTGGGCCCACTGCCTGGCCTTTGTACCAAGGCACCATTTAAATGGGAACCAAAAGAAACCATGAAATTAAGCAGAAAATGTAAATTTGATCACATAAAAATATAAACTTCTGTTTGACAACTATCAAACAAAAAGACATCACCATGCTGCCATCAGTACAAATGTCAGTATAGTGACAAAGGCAATGTTTTGGTATTATTATGAAAATAGTTTTGCAAACTCACTGCAAAGGTCTCTGGGACTCCAAGGGATGCACGGACCATACCTTGGGTACTGCTACTCTAAACTCCAAGGTACATTCTAGAGTAAACTGAGAACTTAGAATGTGAATTCTTTAACTGCGAGATTCTGAAGGAGATGCCTAGACAAACTAAGAGAAAGACACTTTCTAATTGAAAAGCTAGAGGAACTTAAAAGGAGGCCCACAAGACCAATACAACGAATTAACTTCATTCAAAAAGCTTCAGCTTACATTATTCACAATAGCCAAAACATGGAAACAACCTAAATGTCCTTTGACCAGTGATTGAATAAAGAAGATGTGGTACATATATACAATGGAGTACTACTAAGCCATAAAAAGGATGAAATATTGCCATTTCGAACAACGTGGATGGGTCTTGAAAGTATCATGCTAAGTGAAATAAGTCAAGCAGAAAAGGATAAGAAACGTAAGATTTCACTCATTTGTGGGATATCAAACAAAAAGCAACAAACAAAACAAACTCATAGACACAGACAACAGTATAGTGGTTACCAGAGAGGAAGGAGGGTGGGGGGAGGATGAAGAGGGTAAAGGGGGTCAAATAAATGGTGACAGAAGGAGACTAGACTTTGGGTGCTGAGCACACAATGGAATATATAGGTTATTATAAAGTCGTACACCTGAAACCTAAAAAACGTTATCAACTAATGGTACCCCAACAAATTTAATTAAAAAAAAAAGAGCTTCAGGTTAAAAACCTCTAACCTTTAAATGTCTGCTTTCTTAATCATAAAGTTAACTATTTTGTATTTTTATTTAATCTAATCAGCCAAGAAATCTTTGGACAGCAAACAGATGAAGGAAGGTAAAAAAAATCTTCAGTCTACTAACCTA
The DNA here is from genome assembly GCF_001890085.2 of Hipposideros armiger. NCBI lineage: Eukaryota > Metazoa > Chordata > Mammalia > Chiroptera > Hipposideridae > Hipposideros > Hipposideros armiger. The sequence goes on from NW_017731399.1 coordinate 2,595,882, forward strand.
GAACAATTTTAGACACATTAGCTCCTTCCTACCTTAGAGCCACTCGATACTTTTGTCCCAATTTCTCAATTTCAGCCATTACACAGTCAGTTATACAAGGGATACCTGCCAGGGCAAAAAAAAAGTTACTAAAGAACATGTGAAGAAATTGATTTAACTCTCTGAATTATATCCTGTTGACAATCTTTAAAAGACCCACAGACTTCTGGAATGAAGCAGAATAAGCACACTGAAATGAACAAAAGGAGCTAGAGGAGAATATTTATGAAGAAACTAGGGAACTGTCCTAACCCCACACTACAGATTCCATAATGTATCTGTCATAAACATATCTAAGGAAAAAAATTAAGCTTGATCCCTGTCATTTTTTATATATTAAATTCTAAATGGAAAAAAAATTTAAATGTGAACCAAAAGAAACCATGAAATTATACACAAAATGTAAATTTGATCACATAAAAATATAAAACTTTTGTTTGACAACTATCAACAAAAAAGACATTAAAGTAAAATACAAATAAAACTGGGAAAAATATCACTATACATTTCTCAAAGGGTTAATTTCCTTAATATACAGAATTTATAATCATAGCTTAGAATTATGTGCCAGACACTGTGCTAAGCACTTTACAAGGATTATCTCATTTAATCTTCATGTAACAATTCCTATCATGTAACATTATTATCATCCCCATTTTATAGATGAGGAGCCTGAGGCATAAATAAGTAACTAGATAGCAAAGGGTCAAGGCGAGATTTGAACACAGGCTTTCAGGGTACTATTGAGGTATTCTCACACTGAGTTAGTAGGTGTATAAATTCATATAACTATTTGAGGACAATTTTGCAATCACTATTAAAACAAAAAAATTCACACCTTTTGATCTGGAAATATAACTTTAGAAAGTGTATCTTAAAGAACTACTCCACCCTAACACAGGGACATATTCACAAAAATATTCACTACAGCCCTGTTTATAACAGGGTACAAACTGGAAATAGTTCAAATGTCTAGTAGAATATTGGCTTTTAAAAATTATATATTTAAACAATAGAATACTTTATAACTTCAAAAGGAATAAGGTACATCTTTTTATACTGACAGAAAAACATTCAAGATATATTTGTTCAATATAAAAAGGAGAAATGAATAAATAAGATGTGATCTACCCAATAATAGAGTATTGTTGGGTAATAAAAAGAAATGTATGTAGATACATGCTTTAACCCTTGAAAACATTACGCTAAATGAAACAGGACCAAATATTACATGATCGATTTTAATGAAATGTCCAGAATAGGAAAATTTAGAGTCAGAAAGCAAATCCGTGGTTGCCTAGGGATGGTTGGAATGAGATGCAATGGGGGATGATGGCTAAGGGATTCAGAGTTTTTTTAGTGCTGAAATGTTTTAAAATTGACCGTGAATACATTAAGAGCCACTGAATCATACAGTTTAAATGAGTAGGTGTATGGTATGTGAATTATATCTTAAAAGTGTTTTTTAAAAAGCACAAAAATAAGCAGTTAAATAATGTATAATCCATTTTCATTAATAAAAGAAACAAAAATAACCTGCACCCTACAGAAATTATATATGAATTTTTAAAAACTGCCCCTCTGGGGAAAGGCATTACAGAGAACTTCCTTTTTTGTTTTTATGCTATATATTTTTTCAAGTATATTAGTACTTTTGAAAGCAAAGTTAAGAAATTTTATACTAAAATATAATGCCCAAAAAAGAAGAAAAAAGCAGTTGTAAAACGGAGGTATGAAGTCAGTAAGATCAGATCATCATGGAATCAGAGGGCAATGCACCTTAAGAGAATCAATTTCAGAGCCATGTAGCAGTGAAGCAAGCAAGGGCTTGCATCATGATCAGGGAAGTAGGCCCAGGAAGATCACTATAAAAAAACGGAAAGATGGGCCGGCCGAGTGGCGCGATGGTTAAGAGCTGGCTTGGGACACCAGAGGGCCCCGGTTCGGATCCCACATATGAGGGCCAGTGACACTGCCCTCTACAGCTAAGATGCTGAGCAACAGCTCAACCTGAAGCTGGGATGCGGTGAGTTGCCAGTGACGGTGTAGGCTGCAGCCCCTGTGGCAGTGGGTTGCCATGGGCTACCGTATGTAGCCAGCAGCAAGCGTGAGCGGCCAGCAGCCGCAGTGAGCGGCCATCCAGAAGCCGGAGACTGGTCTGCCTCGCCCGGGAAGAGCACAATGATGGTGCCAACTTGGGCCAGTGAAGCAACGTCCTCCACAACTAGACTGAAGAACAAAAGGACAGCAACTTGTCTGTTCCCCTTCCCCAATTCCCCAATAAAAAAAATCTTTAAAAAACAAAACAAAACGGAAAGCAACAGGAAAGAAGACTCATGGACAGAAAAAATAACTTCCTCGAATATCAGATGGAAATGGAGTAGACCAGGAGCGAAGAAAGGTCAAGGGTGCATCTTCAAGGCAAGAGGGAGATGAAGGTGTTCCTTTAGGTATAAAGGAAAGTGAAGAAAAATTAAATAAGCATAAAGATTAAAATAGTTAAGTTAACCTCCTAGGTAAGTGAATTTGCATTTAAATGTTTCTTGAGCCTTTGCTTTGAGGTATTATGTTACACAGAAGACTGTAGAAAGTGGTACTTTCCTTAATAAGCTTGTTTGTGAAAAAGACACAGTAAAAGCATTTGGCTATATGCATTATAGCTATACTCTAAGGTACCCATATCTAGAGAAAACCTATCTACAGGGCTAAAGCTATGCTAAAAAATCATCATCTAGATAATAACGATGGAGCTACAATAGAGTAATAAGTAAACAATTCACCTGCAAGGGGCCATGTTTGAACTTTCCATCCATTTCATTTATAAATAGGTCACAGCATTCCTGGAGAAGCAGCTAACACAACTATAAGAAGCTCCATGGGAATACAAGAAGCCTACAAATTTCGTGCCTTCCCTCATACAGTGCCACCCTAGTCCACTCTTTTTTTTTTTTTTAAAGACTTTATTGGGGAATTGGGGAAAGGGAACAGTGTTGGGGGAATTGGAGAAGGGGAACAGCCAAGTTGTTGTCCTTTAGTCTTAGTTATGGAAGGCGCAGCTAGCTCAGCTCCAAGTCTAGTTGCCATCCGGCCGCCCGTCAGCAGCTTGTGGCCACTCAGCTCAGCTCTTAGTTGTGGGTAGGCATAGCCCACCATCCCAAGCAAGAGTTGAACCGGCAACCTAGTTGTTAGGAGCACGTGCTCTCACTAGCTGAGCCATCCTGCCACCTGTTGGCAGCTCAGCTCAGGCGCAGCTCACTGGCCCATGTGGGAATTGAACCAGCGACCCTGTTGCTCAGAGCTCACGTTCTTAACCAACTGAGTCACTCGGCTGGCCCCCTAGTCCACTCTTATAGATATGGTAGTGTCCCATCTTCAGACTGCTCTTTATTACTACTGAGAGATTTTTTAAAGAAAATTAAAGTATTACATAAACATAGCTTTAAAAAGAAACACAAAGAGGCCTGTATGAAAATATAACTGTCCCCTGGTCCTTTCCACCCCATCAGTTTTGATCCTTAGAGATGAATATTTTATCTCATTAGCTGTTTTCCTCATTTGGTGGTTACCTTCATATCTTGATGTAATAAACTTATATAGTCACTTTTTATATTTATTAATTTTAAGCTTTTAAAGAATTTAGCTCTCTTACCTATCACACATCCCTTACGCCCTTCCCATCTTGCTAGTTTTAATAAATCAATAAACAACATTTACATTACTATCACTCTGTAATGCTGTTCATTATATATTATCTTTTAAATATTAAAGAAGGAGGTACAAATTTTTTCCTTGGGTTCTAGTAATTTATTCTTTATGGCAAAGTATAGTCTGATTTTCATTTGTACCTTTAACTAGAAACTGGAAAATATTATGACTATAAACCCACCACAAAATGCAACAGATCTCATTACAATGAAGTTATTACCTTGTACATGGCCTAAATTTTCTTTTTTTTACTCATGGTAATGAGGGAAGATCACTGCAAGGAGGGACACCCAAATACACCGGGGAAATCTATTAATGGTAAACTGCATACCTAGGTGTAAATAAACTACCCCAGATCCTTTGTGGTACCAATAAATATGAAAATAAATAAACTAGGAATAACTGACCATCATCACTTCTGGTTCTGTGATCATAAATGACAAAATGTCTTATTTAGCTTTCCTACAATGGAGTGAAATGGAGAATGCTTCCTCCTTAGTGTAAAAGAATATATACACTGAGAAATACAATAAACTTTCATTTATCCAGAATTTTTAAATCCAGAATTTGGAAACAGAAAACTCCCCTCCTACATTCAAAATTGATGTCCATAATGATGATCAAAGCACACTTAGGTGTTTTCTGAATTGTGAAAGTATAATTATTTCCAGTCAAGTTTTTGTTACATTTCACTTCATTGAAAATGATCATTGCTAACACAAGGGCAAAGAAACAATGGAGATGCTGAGCTACTAGAAAACAGAAGATAAAATGGCTATAAGAAATCCTCATATATCATTAATCACCCTACATGTAAATGGACTGAACTCACCAATAAAAAGGCACAGAGTAGGAGGCTGGATCAAAAAACAAAACCCAACCATATGCTGCCTTCAAGAGACACCTCTCAGCTGCGAGAACAAATATAGACTCAAAGTGAAAGGGTGAAAAATGATACTCTAAAAAATGGCATCCAGAGAGAAGTGGGTGTGGCCATACTTATTTTAGACTAAACAGACTTGAAGATAAAAAAGTTAACAAGAAACAAAGATGGACATTTCATAATGATAAAGGGGACAATACATCAAGAAGACGTAACACTTAATATATATGCTCCCAATCAGAGAGCATCAAAATATATAAAGCAACTACTAACAGAACTAAAGAGAGAAATTGACAAAAACACAATTATAGTAGGGGACCTAAATACCCCATTGAGTTATCGATAGATCATCCAAACAGAAAATCAATAAGGAAATAGTGTCCTTAAACGACACATTAGACTAGCGGTTCTCAACCTGTAGGTCATGACCCCTTTGGGGGTCAAATGACCCTTTCACAGGGGTCGCCGGGTACTTGTATGTGGGCGTATCTGCATGTGGGCCTGGAGACAGATGGAGGAACGGTGTCTCGTTTCCTAAGACCATCGAAAATATGTGTTTTCCAATGGTTTTAGGTGACGCCTGTGAAAGGTTGAGAACCGCTGCATTAGACCAAACGGACATAATCGACATGTATAGAGCCTTTCGTCCCAGGATGCTAGATTACACAATCTTCTCTAGTGCATATGGAACATTCTCAAGGGTAAACCCTATGTTGGGACACAAAACTGGCCTCAACAAATTTAAGAAGATTGAAATTATACCAAGCACATTCTCTGACCACAATGCTTTGAAATTGGAGATCAAGTGCAAAAAGAAAGCAGGAAAACCCATAAATATGTGAGATTAAACAACATGCTACTAAAGAACAACTGGGTCAAAGGAGAAGTAAAAGAAGAGGTCAAAATATATATAGAAACAAATGAGAATGAAAATACAACATATCAAAACTTTTAGGATGCTACGAAAGCAGTAATAAGAGGGAAGTTTCTATCATTACACGCCTATCTCAACGTAACAAGAAAAAGCCCAAATAAACAACCTAACATTACATCTTAAAGAACTAGTAAAAGAACAAATGAAACCCAAAGTCAGCAGAAGGAAGGAAATAATAAAAATCAGAGCAGAATTAAAAGAAATAGAGAACAAAGAGACAATAGAAAAAAATAATGCAACAAAGATCTGGTTCTTTTATAAATAAAATTGACAAATCCCTGGCTAGACTCACTAAGGAAAAAAGAGAAAAAAACACAAATAAACAAAATCAGAAATGAAAGAGAAGTTACAACAGATACCACAGAAACACAAAGGATCATAAAAGAGTACTATGAAAGACTATATGCCATTAAATTCAATACCCTAGAAGAAATGGACAAGTTCTTAGAAATATATAACTTTCCTATGCTGAATCACAAAGAACTATAAAATATAAATAGACCAATTAACATCAAAGAAATTGAAACAATAATCAAAAACCCCCCAAAACCAAAAGTCCAGTACCAGATGGCTCTACTAATGAATTCTACCAAACATTCAAAGATGATTTAATACCTATCCCTCTCAAACTCTTCCAAAAAACTGAAAAAGAGGCAATACTTCCTAACTCATTTTATGAGGCCAACATTATCCTGATACTAAAACTTGGTAAGGATAACACAAAAAAAGAAAACTACAGACCAATATCGCTAATGAACACAGATGTAAAAATCCTAAACAAAATACTAGTAAATTGACTACAACAATACATTAAAAAGATGAAACATCACTATCGAGAGGGATTCATTCCAGGGGTGCAAGGATGATTCAACATACACAAATCAATCAATGTGATACATCACATAAACAAAATAAAAGATAAAAGTCATATGATCATATCAATAAATGCAGAAAAAACATTTCACAAGATATGACATCATTTATGATTAAAACACTTAATAAAATGGTATGCATAGAAAGAAAGTACCTCAACATAATAAAGGCCATATACAACAAACCTTCAGCTAACATCATACTTAGTTGTGAAAAACTGAAAGCTTTTCCTCTAAGATCAGGAACAAGACAAAGATGCCCCCCCTCACCACTATTATTCAACATAGTATTGGAAGGCCTAGCTGGAGCAATGATGCAAGAGAAAGAAATAAAGGCATCCAAATTAGGAATGAAGAAGTCAAAATGTCAGTTTTTGCAGACCCGATGATTTTTTTATATAGAAAACCCTAAAGCCAAAAACTATTAGAAACAAGAAACAAATACAATAAAGTTGCAGGATACAAAATCAATGTACAAAAATTCATTGTGTTCCTATATACTAACAATGAAATTTTCGGAAAAAGAAATGATAAAAGAAAATTCCTTTCGTTAATTGCAACAAAAAGAATAAAACACTTAGGAATAAACAACACAGGCTGTGAAGGACCTATACGTTGAAAAGTATAAGACGTTCTTAAAAGAAATCAAAGAAGATACAAAGAAATGGAAAGACATTCCATGTTCATGGACTGGAAGATTCAACATAGTTAAAATGGCCATATTACCCAAAGCAATATACAGATTTAAATGCAATCCCCATCAAAATCCCAGTGGCATTTTTTAAAGAAATAGAACAAAAAAATCAGATTTGTATGGAATCACAAGACTCTGAATAGCCAAAGTGATCCTGAGAAAAAAGAACAAGGTTGGCAGTATCACACTCCCTGAATTCAAATTATATTACAAAGCGACAATAATCAAAACAGCATGGTATTAGCAGAAAAACAGGGACACGGGCTAATGGAACAGAATTGAGAACCCAGAAATAAAATCACATATATATGGGCAAATAATTTTCAACAAAGGAGCCAAAAACATACAATGGAGAAAATAAAGCCTCTTCAATAAATGGTGTGGGGAAAACTGGAAAGCCACATGCAAAAGAATGAAACCAGACTGCTGTCACCATATACCAAAATTAACTAAAAATGGATCAAAGACCTAAATCTAAAACCTAAAACAATAAATTGCATAAAGGAAACATAGGTGCTAAACTTATGGACCTTGATCTTGGAGAGAATTTTATGAATTTGACCTCAAAGGCAAGGGAAGTAAAAGCAAAAATAAATGAGTAGGTCTATATCAAACAAAAAAGCTTCTGCACAGCAAAAGAAACCATCAACAAAACAAAGAGACAACCAACCGAAAGGGATAAGATTATTTGCAAACAACACCTCTAATAAGGGGCTAATATAAAAAATATTTAAAGAACTCATACAACTCAACAACAAAAAAACAAATAATCCAATTAAAAAATGGGCAGAGGACGTGAACAGACACGTCTCCCAATGGCCAACAGATACATGAAAAGATGCTCAACCTCACTAGCTGTAAGGGAAATGCAAATCAAAACTATAATGAAACACCACCTCACACCTGTTAGAATGGCTATATCAACATGACAAGTAATAACAAGAGTTAGTGTGGTTGAGGAGAAAAAGGAAGTCTCGTATATTGCTGGTGGGAATATAAATCGGTACAGCCACTATGGAAAACAGTATGGAGATTCCTCAAAAAATTAAGAAACAACTGAAATGTCCTTCGATAGGTATCTGGATAAAGAAGACACGTTACACACACACACACACACACACACACACACACACACACACACTGGAATATTACTTAGCCATAAGAAAAGATGAAATACTGCCATTTGCAACAACATGGATGGATCCTGAGATTATCATACTAAGTGAAATGAGTCAAACAGGAAAAGTCAAGAACCATATGATTTCACTCATGTGGGATATAAAACTGAAAGAAACAAACAAGACAAACAAACAGCAAAAACTCATAGACAAAGACAATAGTTTAGTGGTTACCAGAGGGGAAGGAGAAGGGGAGGAAGGTAGAAGAGAGTAAAGGGGGTCAAATATATGGTGATGGAAAGAGATTTGACTTTTGGTAGTGCACACACAATTACAATACCAGAGGTGCCAAAAAAATGCGCACACATGGTTTGTATTCATCTTTTGTTATCGGTATATACTGAGTATTACAATTTCAATTCAGTTTTTCCTTTCTTAAAATATGTATACATTTTTTTGGCACCCTCTGTAGATGATGTATTATAGATTTGTATACTTGAAACGTATATAATTTTATTAACCAATGTCACCCCAATAAATTAAAAAAAAAAGGTTATTGTTATGGTGAACAAATTAAATGGCCAGCAATTCAATTAACTAGAACTCCATTCTTCTCTTTTCATATATATGAATAAATAATTTATTCTATACAAATGTCAAAGAAATGTAAAAGTATGATACTCACACTTGGCATACAGACAGTCCATCATTGACTGCACTAAGTCTAGCTTGGCTTTAATGGAAAAGTTGATAAAGTTGGTATCAACTAGGATGTGGTAAGGTGGGCCCAGCTGTGTGTTATACTGGAAGAATAAGCAGGAAGGGTGCTGGGGGCTGAAAGAAAAAGAAACAAAACTTAAAGTAATGTCTACATTGATACTTTGGTATCAACAAAATAAGTCTCTGCTTGGAACAGTTTGGTATAGATTAAGTTCCTTTTTCCTTGTTCTTGGAAATAAATCCTAATAAATCCTGTGATGATATATCCATCACCACTGAAGGGCAAAATGAGGAAAATAAGGAAAATGTGATAAGATTTCATCAAGTTAAGTGTATTTATTTAAAAGGAATGACTTCGAGAGCGGACACCCCGGACTCCAAGATGGCGTCAGTCGTACCAATGAAGGACAAGAAACTCATGGATGTCAAAATAGGGGAGCTGCCAAAGTGGATAATGATGCGAGATTTCACCCCTAAAGGCATTGCTGGAGCGTTTCAAAGAGGTTATTACCGGTATTACAACAAGTATGTCAATGTGAAGAAAGGGAGCGTCGCTGGGGTTTCTATGGTGCTGGCAGCTTATGTGCTTTTCAACTACTGCCGTTCTTACAAGGAACTCAAGCATGAGCGGCGACGCAAGTACCACTGAAGAGGGCTCAGTGTGGAGGACACACTCTGCATTCCTGACCATGACTTTTGCCCAGTACCCCTGAATCCTTTGTTGACACATAATAAAAGATGAGCTGACCAAAAAAAAAAAACATAAAAGGAATGACTTCTATTCTGAAACTATGTCCTTACTATGTTTGTGGTGATATATTCTCTTTTTTATAAAATGTCAGAGTGTTAAACAATGGCAATTATTTCTTTTGAAAGATTCTTGGCAAAAAAAAAAAAAAAAGAAAGAAATTAACGATCTTAGATTCAATATCACTTTCATTTGCATAGCTGTGCTGGACTTAAAAATGGCTAAGCAACTCACCTCAGGGAAAGCCTGGATTTCTAAGAGGTAATGGTTTTAGAATGTCTTAAAGGAAAACTTGAAAATTTTGATTACTTACACTTCTCTTTCCTTGAGTGCACTGGGATCTTTCTTTTCTTTCTTTTTAGGTTTTAGTCTATCCTTTTCTTTACTAGGAAAAAAAAGTAAATTAAATGCAGGGGAGAAGAAAAAACACAGCAATTATAATCTCATTCAAAATTAAAAGTTTTGTTTTCTTTTTGTCTTCAGAAGAAATCCTATTTTCTGACTTTTTACATTAATACAAGCACACATATTTTTATATTAATATAAATATACATATTTTGAGCACAAATAACTGTGGGAAGTAACCTGTAATTAACATAACCAATTCGTAAGACATAATTAAATTAAAAAATCTAGCCAATAATCAATCCATGAAAATTGTTAATGGGTAAATAAATGTTGGTTATATTATAATTTCTTTCTTAAGTAGAAGCTCTCATATCAAGGATCAAAATCCACATCCAAGTAGTGGGTAAAAAGGCTGACAATTATCTTCTGAAGACTCAGATGTTTCAACAGGAGAAAGATTCCCCCAAATGCCTCTTATAAAGGGCTAAAATGTAATAATACATATAAAAAATTAACCCTTAACTAGAAATAAAATATTATTAGTGGGGCAAATTTCCTAAAAATTACATAAATACATATTAAAGACTGAGAATGCAATTTAATAACTCTGAAGGCTCTAATGACCATTCCTTTGTGCTGAGGCTTTAAACACAATGCAGATCAGTCCTTATTTAACAACTTTGTCCATTCTTCACTGAAGCAGGGAAGGTTTTCAGGTCTTCCTTATAACAGGGATTATAATTCTACTCTCTTCTTCCACAGTCAACTGAATTCTTATAAGACTTATAAAATGGAGACATCTAGGTGTTTTCCCATTCTTTCTTTCAAAAATATTTGAGTGTCAGGTGCTGGAGACACATGACAAACTGACCTCACCTTTTTTCAACAATTCTAACAAACATTTTTTTCCCCCTGGGGAATGTAGTAGTGTAATTACGAGAACATAAAGATAACCCTACCTACCTCACAAAACTGTTAGGAGTCTTAAATATGATATGGTAGATAAAGTTTATAAAAACGGTGGAACAAAGGAAACACTTACAAGATGTTTAATTCCCACCCCATTCACCAGTGTACTCGCTCAGCAGCTGTTATACACTTCACTACTATCTCAAGCTATATAAATCCAAGACACAATAATGTTAAAAATAAACACCAAATAAAAACAAAAACTTTTATTACTTATCCCCTCGTGACTGCTTTATCTGGACAGTCTATGAACCTAGTTGATTCCAGACACTTACAGCCTCTGATCTCTGAGACTAAGCATTCGCTTCATGGTCGCATACTTCCTTGTTTTCTTTTGCTTCCCCTTGAAACAGAAATTTTAAGAGTTAGAGGAGTTGGAAATACATCCTATCTTCTTCGGTTCCTTCTTATCTTTGTCCCATACCTTTCCCTTCTTCCCTCAAATACCCAGTTTCTCTTATCCTCTCTGCCCCAACCCGGGCAGATTATCCTCTCCCTATTCCCTAGAGCATAACAGAAACAGTTTAAGAGCTAAGATCATAAAGAAAATAAACAAAGGGAATGTGGACGAAATTTCGCCAGGAGATGACTCTTTCAACCTCCGCCCAAACTGTGGTGTGACATTGTCCCTTCTCGAACCCTCCTCTCACCATGTTCACGCCGCTCTCTTGTTTCTTCCGGAATCACCACCAAAGGCGCGACACTTTTGCGTCATCCATATATTGCTTCCGGCAAATGATAAACCGGAAACGGAAGCCGCTGTAAGAAACGGAAAATCCCGGAACCGGTTCCCATGCCAGACGGAGGTCTGCACTTGGGTCTCTTGAAAGGCGGGTTGAGGGCCGGTCTTCTGCCGGTTGTTGCCGCCTCTCAGGGCAGCAGGTCTGGGCATCGCCGCGCTGCACTCTCCAGCTCTGGTAACGTTTCTCTCCCTCACCAGTCCCACACGGGAGGACCTGCCTGCACCGGAGTTCCAGAGAGAGAGGACAGGGGTAGAGGGGGACACGGAATTCTGGGATGCCCAATAGTTTTGGGAAACACATTCTCCTCATTCTTCAGCGCTGGGCGTCAGATCTCTATCGTGCAACTCGGAGGCTCTGGGTCGTTATTTGGTTTTCCTGGCCGGCGTGATGCTTCATGTAGCCAGGTGGACGATTCTCAAGAGTCTCCCCTGGTTGATACCATGTTCTCGGTGAAGAGAGGGGTGAAGCAGCGTTTGAGGGCCTTTTTTTTTAAGACTGTTTCTAGAAAATTGGGGCATAAGCTTGCGTATGTTACTAATTACTAAGCCAGGAAAATGGTGGGAAGTAATTGACATTTATTGTGAAGCCTTGGTGTATCATCCTTAATGGAAAAGGGAGAGCTTTTGAACAAGAAGGGAAAGGTAGCTTTCATTTTTTGAGTATCTGCTACATACTTTTGGAAATCATGTAACCTTGAAAGTTTATGGAAAGCCAGGGATGATTATTTAAAAAACGGGTACACATAGAATAATTGTTGTACAATTTATGCGACTCTTGGACTCTGAAGCCCATCCGTGGACCTTCTAGGTGTTGGTGAGCTTAAAGTTAAGAATTCCTATCTTGTAGACTGTACTTGGCACTTTGGCTGTATTACCTTCTTTGACCTTCACAATAACTTAAGTACCCTCATTTTATATACCAGACTTCATTCAGGGGTTTGTTTGGGTCTGTTTGATTCCAAAGCCTGTATGTTTTTTTCTTCGTCTTTCGTCTTTTTAAAATTAATTTCAGGTGTACAAAACAACATAATGATTAGGCATTTATATAATTTATGAAGTGATCCCCCTGGTACTCATCTGACACTGTACATAGTTTTTACATCATTATTGACTATATTCTCCATACTGTATTTCACATTCCCATGACTATTTTGTGACTACCAATTTGTACTTTCTAATCCCTTCACCTTTCTCTCCCATCCCTGCAACCTCCCTCCCATCTAGCAACATCAGTTTGCTCTCTGTATCGATGAGCCTATTTCTGTTTTGTTTGTTTATTCTCTTCTTTAGAGTCCACATATAAGTGAGATCATATGATATCTGTCTTTCTCAGTCTGACTTATTTCACTTAGCATAATGTCCTTTAGGTAATCCTGTATTTTTTTTTATAAGATTTTTTTGGGGATTTGGGGGAGGGGAACAGCATTTGGGAATCGGGGAAGGGGAACAGACAAGTTGCTGTCCTTTTGTTCTTCAGTCTAGTTGTGGAGGATGTCGCTTCACTGGCCCATGTTGGTATTATCA
>NW_017731399.1:2610387-2616511 GCF_001890085.2 Hipposideros armiger
AAGCCAGTTCTTAACCAACGCGCCACTCGGCTGGCCCTGGACACTTTTTTGACATATTAAAACTTCTTGGTGATTAGGCAATAAGCTTTTTAAGTAAATATGATCAATTGTTTGTTTATATTAAACATTTTGAGATTGATTAGGTTTAGAGGGGAAATTGCATATAATTAAATAGTAATTTGCATTTTTTTTTTTTTAAGCTGAGCCATCCTGCCACCTGTTGGCAGTTCAGCTCAGGCCAGGACTCGAACTGCTGTTGCTCAGAGCTCGCACTCTTGAGTGAGCTCTTAACCGACTGGCCCCGTAATTTGCATTTATAATTAGGCATTGAAAAACTAGAAAAACACCCTCCTGGTAATTTGTACTCTTAATTTTGGAATCCATGAACAATAACAAGTTTTAAAAAACTCAAGCAGTTTGTAGTCTCTAGTCTGAGAAGTTTTTGATTTCCTTGATTGCCAACACTTGATAGGGAGCTAAATTAGTGTATAGAAACACCATGGGGGATGAGAACATACTTAGAAAAATATGTTTTTGTTTCATTGTAGCTTTATTGCAATCTGAGATTCTTATGGTCTAAGATTAAAGTACTCAGATACCCTATATAGCATGTTTTGATGGTGATGGGAGGAGGGATATGGTGTTGCTTTGTGTTGGGTGGGAGCAGAAAGTAATTACTTTTGATTACATACTTGTGAGAAAAAGAAATGAATTTAGCCCTTCTCAGCAGTCAAGAGGGTTGTTTTGTATTTTTCTGCAGTCTTAAAAAGAACAAATTGCTCAAGGCATTTACCCCACAGTTTGAACACATAATTAGGCTTGGCCTTCATTCCATTCACTAATTGGTCTAACTTACTAATTTAAGTTTATAAATTTCTTTATAAAATTATGGATGTGAAAGATTCCTTGAACATTTTGTATTTCAATGTTAGAAGGTTAAAGGTAGATTCAATTTTGTGGCCATAAAGGGAAAAAAATTAGTTCACAGATATTTTTTTTGTTATCAAGTTACAGTGTTTATGCTTATTTTTATGTCTCATGTGACATGAGTTTTTCCCCCAACAAATATTAGTTGCTGTTAGTTTTCAATTAACTTGACTGCCGCGTAAATGTGGTAGCATGGTGCGCTCCTAAGATATTGATATTGAATAGGCTTGTAAGGATGTCTCTGAGGTACATGGCTGCTGAATATTCATTCCTTCAGAAGGCATTTATTGAGGCGCATTCTGCTCTAGGCACTGTGCTAGTTACTCTTCCAGAGCTCAGGCCTGTAGTGGAGAAAGATTTGTGAACAAATTGTGATAGATGGTTGACAGAGATATGCAAATTAAAATATTTTAGAGGACTTACTGTACCTGTTCATCTTTCTGGAAGTGGTCCAGGTCAGAGTACTGTTGTATACTATTTAGTACTATAACATAACACATAACAGATCAAATTGTATGACCTCAATGCAGCGGTTCTCAACCTTCCTAATGCTGCGACCCCTTAATACAGTTCCTCATGTTGTGGTGACTCCCAACCAAAAAATTATTTTCGTTGCTACTCTATAACTGTAATTTTGCTACTGTTATGAATCGTAATGTAAATATCTTTGTTTTCTGATGGTCTTAGGTGACCTCTGTGAAAGGGTCATTCGACTCCTAAAGGGGTTGTGACCCACAGGTTGAGAACCGCTGCCTTAATAGATTCTAGTATATCATTTTACCTTTTAAATAACTTTTAGACATTAATCGACTTAGGTTTAAATTTCAGCCATCTTTCTTTGGTTTCTTTTTCTTGGAAAGTTTCATGCAAACCCTTCACTAATACCCTTTTGTATAGTAGTTTTCAATCTTTTGTGGTGGTTTAACCTTATTTCAGTTTGTGTGTGTGTGCACGCGCGCACGTGCGTATGCCTTAGGCCTTGACATGGTGTTATATCACCATGATGTTTTCCTGGTGGGACTCGAGATCTGTTCTACAAACTATGGTTTAATAGAGGGAGATGAGTATTTATTTACTTATTAGAAATCAAACAGTCATGATGGATATATGTTTTGTCATTTAGCCTGAATTGCACAGTACCATATGATTTTAAAGTAAATTTTTGTTACCGTGAATAGTTGAGGAAGTTGCACCATATTTTCAGAGCTTGTAGCTAAAGCATTCATGTCAGTACAGTTTGCCTGTTGGTGTTGAGATGCTAATCATCATCTATTCATTGTATTTTCTTTTTTTATTTTATTTTTTAAAGATTTTTATTGGGGAATTAGGGGGATAGGAACAGTGCTGGGGAATTGGGGGAAGGGGAACAGACAAGTTGCTGTTGTTTTGTTCTTCAATCTAGTTGTGGAGGATGTCGCTTCACTGGCCCAAGTTGGCACCATCATCGCGCTCTTCTCTGGCGAGGCAGATCAGTCGCCGGCTTCTGGACGGCCGCTCACTGCGGCTGCTGGCCGCTCACGCTGGCTGCTGGCTACACAAGGTAGCCCATGGCAACCCACTGCCACAGGGGCTGCAGCCTACGCCGTCGCCGGCGACTCCCGGCAGCCCAGCTCCAGGTTGAGCTGTTGTTCAGCATCTTAGCTGTAGAGGGCAGTGTCACTGGCCCTCATATGTGGGATCCGAACCGGGGCCCTCTGGCATCCCAAGCGAGTTCTTAACCATCGCGCCACTCGGCCGGCCCTATTCATTGTATTTTCTATTCATTATCCTTTTGGGCCAGAGATCAGGTAATCTAATAACATACATTTTTTGTAGTGTCTCCTTGCTTTTATTCAGAAATTGAGTCCAGGTTGTTTTAACCCCTCTCTTGTCCACTTAGGGAAGTTCCAACTCCAAGGATACCCCCTCCTGTATGTGGTGAAACTATTAGTAAAAGGAAATAGTTAAAACCTCCCAACTTTGATCTAGTTTTTCATGTCTTGGTGTAGAAACCCAACCAGCCTGCATAAATGGTTTATAGAAAGGAGTTGAAGAAAGTTTGAAAAAAACATTTCAACCAAGCATTACCTGAGTTGGGGCATTGACTCGGTAGGCACGATCAGAAGCCTAAGGGGGAGTGAGAATGCTAAGTGGGAGCCTTATGTAATTTTTTAAAAACAAATTTTATTTTGGAATAATTTTAGATTTATAGAGAAGTTGCAAAGATAGTACAGAGAGTTCCTATATACCTTTCACCCACTTCCCCCTAATGTTAATGTTTTACATAACCATGATACATTTGTCACATCTAAGAAATTAACATAGGTACAGTACTATTAATTGAACTACAGGCTTTTTGGATTTCACAAGTTTTCCCACTAATATCCTTTTTCTGTTCCAGGATTCAATCCAGAATACCTCATTGCATTTAGACCATGTATAATTTTGATAAATAGGTTGGGGTTTCCAATGAGCTTTTTCTGTGTCATGTATGTGGTCCAGTTATCCCCAGCCTGGTCCAGCCTGGCTGGGTTTCCTTCTTCACCAAGACATAATCTGACCAGTGCTAAAGAGAAAAAGTCATTGAGCATAAGAATAAACGGTACGGCATAAGGTAGTGTTTTATATCCCTTGATTCCCAAAGCCCTGTTAACTCAGTGGAAGAGTTGGCTTTGCTCCCAGAAGGGTGGTGTGAAGTTTCCTGAGAAGCTAAGAGCTGATCCTGATTGAGGGGCCCTTCCTGGGCTCCACTAATAGCATGTGCTCACCTCATAGATTTTACTACATGGAACTGTCACCATTTATTTACTAAACCATGTCTGTCTTCTTTACTAAACCATGTTTCTAAGGGTCGTGGACCATCTTACTCATTTTGGAACCCTCAGAGCCAACATATTACTTGGCATATGGTTGTTAATACACATTTGAAGAAATTAACCCTTGTTTGGTAACATTGATTATTACGTCAGTGGAAGTTTTGTTTTGAATACCATAAGTGTTGAATTTCTCCTTCAAATCGAGCCATCTTAGGTTGCCATTTTGAGTTTGTCTTTCTGGAATCTTAAAGAACTATAAAATGCTCATTTAAGGTTGCTCTTCTTTTTGATTATAGAGATAATTTATTTTCCTTAAAAATAAGAGTAGAGTAGAAAGTAATGGATGGTTGTAGAGGTAGACATTTGTTAGCTTTTGAGTATGTGTGTGACAACTTCAACTCCACCCCGCTACCCGCCCTGGGCTGTAGTTCTGGCTGTTTGCCTGCCACTTCATGCACAGGTAATAAAATAACAACTTCCTAGACTTATTGAGGGAGACGGCTTGTGAGATTTAGAGAATTAGTTTTAAAGTTTTCCTGTTATAGCCAAGATTCCCTGGCCCAGGGTCACCTAAGCGTAAAAACGGTCATGGTATGAGAACACGGGTCTGTCCTAATCCTGTGGATCAGGCACAGTAGATAGAATCAGTTTGGTAAATAGAAAAAAACATCAGAATAGGAGGGAGTTGTAAAGCAAAACTACTATTTTCTTGATTTAGACTAAAGACTGGGGCGGGCATAGATGAACCAGTTTTCTGTTTTGTCTTTATCCAGACATCTCACAAAGTTACAAAATGAGCAATGATAAACTGTCACTTCTTCCTGTTTTACTCACATTAGCTTTGAATCCCTTTTTCTACTTTTTCTGAACTGTGCTGAGAATGGCAAGCTCTATTCCAGTGGGGCAGCTGAGTCTAAATGATGCTTTCATATATACTATTCATTTCATTTTGAATCTGAAATGTACATTTTGAGTCTAAAAATGTGCTGTTATCTAGGTGAACTTAATCTTTATAAGCCTAAATTTTCTTTTAACCAGTGAGTGATGATAACTTTTTCTAGCCTCCTACCAGGTTAGAGCGACTCAATATGGTGAGAATGATCTTATAAAAGCTTCTCTTTAAAACCAGAAGGGTAAGTCGTTCATTGTTCCTGGCTTAACTTGAAGGTGCATACTCTGGGTTTTGGAATTTTGTTATTTAAAGAACCAGCATCAGAGGTCCAGAGGTTTTATGTCAATTTGAGAAGAACTGAGGGACTAAAACCTTGGGTAAATTTAGAAATGCCATTTATTAGGTTGAAGAGGGGAAAAATCTGTTAAAAGAGAAAAATCTTTCCAAATCCTGAAATAGACTTAAATAATGCTTGGTAATGTGGGAAGTTGAATTTGAAAGAAACAAAGGGATGATAAAACTGAGTGATTGTGGGAAATAGAATGCAAGAGTTTTAAAACTCTTCTTAAAATTTTTGAGAAGAGATTTTTTTTTATGTGACACTTTTAGATACAACTTCTAGAAGAAAACAGAAGAAAATCTTTGTGACCTTGAGTTAGGCAACAATTTTTTTTAATAGGACACACAAAAAAACACTATAAAAGAAAAAAATCAATAAGTTGGTTTTCATCAAATTAAAAACTTTTACTCTTTTTAAACAGGACTGTTAAGAAAATGAAAAAACAAGCCACAGGAAATATTTGTCAAACGTATTTCTAATAAAGGACTTGTGTTCAGAATATATAAAGAACTCTTACAACTCAATAAGAATAAGACAAACAGCTTAATTTTTTAAAATGGCAAAAGATTTGGATATCAAAGAAGGTTCACTCAGCCAAAAACCACGTGAAAAGATACTCAATATTGTTAGTATTAGGGAAATGCAAATTAAAACCACAATGAGATACCACTTTATACCTATTAGAATGGGTAAGATTTAAAAGATTGGCAGTACCATTTTTGGCACACCCAATTGCTGGTGGAAATGCAAGGTGATACAGTCACTCAAAAACAGGTTGGCAGTTTCTTTTTTTTTTTTTTCTATTTAAGATTTTATTGGGGAATTGGGGAAGGGGGTCAGCCAAATTGTTGTCCTTCGATCTTAGTTGTGGGGGGCACAGCTAGCTCAGTTCCAAGTCCAGTCACCATCCGACCGTCTGTCGGCAACTCCTGGCCACTCAGCTCAAGGTGCCGTGTTTAATCTTAGTTGCAGGTGGGTGTAGTCCACCATTACATGCAGGAGTGCAGCCGGCAACCTTGTTAGGAGCACGTGCTCTCACCAGCTGAGTCGTCCTGCCACCTGTTGGCAGCTCAGTGGCATTTCAGCTCGGGCGCAGCTCACTGGCCCATGTGGGAATCAAACCGGCGACCCTGTTCTTCAGAGCTCGCACTCTTTTTTTTTTTTTTTAAA
>NW_017731399.1:2622417-2629346 GCF_001890085.2 Hipposideros armiger
AGCATCTTAGCTGTAGAGGGCAGTGTCACTGGCCCTCATATGTGGGATCCGAACCGGGGCCCTCTGGCGTCCCAAGCCAGCGCTTAACCATCGCGCCACTTGGCCGGCCCTTTAGCTAATTTTTTAATACTGTTTTAGTATTTGAACAAAGGATAACTTGCCTGTTTCCCTTTTTTAGGGAAAAAAAAATCATTCTTCAGAAATAGAAACTTTTTGTGTGTTCTTGCATCATTAAGAATTTAGAAAAGACTAAAAGGTACAGATAGAAAATAAAAATTACTTACAATTCCATGCACCAAAGAGATGGTCATGGTCTCTGTTAACATTTTTGTGTTGTTCCTTCCAGTCTTCTTTATGTAATGTAATACTTTAAAAATTGGGCTTATGCTATGTAAATAATTGTATGCTTGCTTTCCCATTTAACATTTTATTTGTGAGCAATTCCTTGTGTTGTTATTCTTTAAAAGTGTCATTTTTAAAATGCTTATATAGCATTCTAATAGATCTCTTATAGTTTATGTAACTCTTCTCTTGTTTGCAGAGCCTTTAAGCTGGTTCCAATTGCTAGTTGACCCAGGTTTTGGCTCATGTATTTGGCAAGTCTGTCACCATATTTTAAAATAAATACATATACTTATTTATTTTTAATTATAAAAGTTTGCCAACTTGTTTGATCTGTTGGCTTTCACTCATTTTGCTCTTGTGCTTTTATTAGTATTTTGTGTTTTCTCTCTTGATTTCCCATGGTAGAGGGGCAGTAGTCATTAAAAGCATGGATTCTGGGTCCAGGTTGTCTGGGTTTGACTCAAGTCTACTACTTATTGTGTGTGAGGAAGTACCTTGAGAAAGTGCCTGTTTCCTCATTTGTAAAATAGGGATAATTGCATCTCTGTTTTGGGGTTGTGAATTAATACACATGAAGCACTGAGAACAGTTCCTGCCATGTGGAGACTGTCTCTTTTCATTTGGTGATTAGTAGTCTCATCTCATTTGTTTTTTGGTGGCTGTTTGTGTATGCCTTGCCTTAACCCCTTTCTGCTACATTAGTTCATGAATATCTTTGAGTTACAGATGGACTTTATTAAATTTTATTACTTAGTGACTTTATCTTGAAAGTTGAAAGTTTTTTTTCCCCCTCACTCATAGTACCAGATTTTACTGTTAAAAGATAAAATATATCAGCATTGTTTAGCCATGTTTTGGAAATGCATGGAGAGGCCCTCTGTAACCTGGTCACCACCCAGCCTCTCTCATTTCCTTTCATCTTGTTGCCCTTCACCTGTGCTCCAGCCCCATTAGGCAAACGAGACATGTGGTTGTGATGAGGCTCCCTCTAAATCTGTGCTCTGGGTTCAGCTGAAGTCCTGGAGCTTCCTTCTGGGAGTCACACAGTTAGGGCAGTGGGCGAACCACTTGCCTTTTCTTGTGGCGTTTTAATTGGGAAAACTTGGTCAGAGTTTACCTGCCCTTGTTTACTTTTAGGGTCCCAGGGTTTCCACTGCCTGTCGTACCTCCTCTTTTTGTTTTCTGAGGATGCTTTTGCAGAAATACAAACCTATTCCACTGACCCTTTTTCCTTTGTAGGGTAGGATCCTGAGACAGCAGAACAGATGCATCCTTTGGCAGTTGGTTGCGCCCTGCACTAGAGAGAAGCCCAGGGATGATATATTTTTGGGTTATATTTCTCCACCCTGGAAGGCATCCAGTTCATTGCAGAAACATTGACCATCTGCTTCTGTGACATGCCCTCAGTGAAGGTCTGATGGACAGACACTTGCCGTTGTTCTTGCGGCTATTTTCTCTCATGTGGAAGTTGAAGACAAGGTGAAAGGGCCACGTTACCTGCTTCGGTGACGAGGAAGGAGTGCTGCACTCGGTTCTCAGAACATGGGCCCTCGTTTAAAGGTAAGTTAATAGTCTAGTTAAGAGTCACTTGTTACTGGGATCCAGAACATGGACCCAGTGACCAGTTCCTATGCCTTTTCAGCAAGGAATAGCTGTTAAAGTGCACGGTTGCAGTTAGAATTGACTTTGCTCCCAGCGGGGCATCTTTGAGTATAAAGAAATAAATTCTCCATTTCTGGGAAATGACTTTTTTACAACTGATCTCCAATGTTAGGGCTAAAATTTATTTGATGTTGTAATTATAAGTCTTTGTACTCCAAAGAAAGCAAAGAGTTTTAGAATATGTATATTAATCAACTTTCTAACATTCCCTCGAGACAGATATTTTCAAGTACTTCTCCCCCCCTGCCTTTGTAGGTAATGTGAGCCAAAGTGCTGTAGTATTAAGCAACTTGCCTGGGATCTTTTAGCAAGCAAGCGATACTTCTGCATTAGATAATTGGTACTGCGTTCTATTTTCCTCTGTCATGCTTTATTTTTATTTCAAAAGATTTTTTAAAAGAGCCATAAGCATTTATCTTTCTAATTTTAGCCTCATGGTGAGTTTCTCACAGCAAGATTGGGTAATGCTTTTCATACCTTTTTCTTAACCTGTTTTCTTGAATCTTTTCCCAAATACTTCACTGTCCCTGTAACTCCATTCTTTTTCACAATTCAGTATTGTATCAGGTTAATACCATTGGGATTCAGAGTTAGACACAGATTTGAGTCTCAGCTCTGTCACTTAACCAGCTGCGAGATGTTCAGCAACTTTTCTAAACCCAGTTGTTGTTGTTTTTAATCTGTGAATTGAGAATAATGCTTATTTTACCAAGTTGTTATGGTGACAATTACTTAGGCTAACGTGTAAAACACTTAGTGCAGTGTTTGTCTTATGGTAAGTGGATCAATAAGGGGGTTGTAAGTTGCTAGTTTACTACTACATACTACTGTTATTCCACTGGCTTTGGGTATCACAGTTTGCTGAATTGTATAAGGGCAAGGACACTAAAGAGATATTGAAAATAAACAAAATACTCATGTAGCTGAATTGCATGAAATAGTATTGTGGAGGCTTAACATACTGCTTATTTGTGCTTTGAATTAAACAGGGGGAGAGTTCCAAAATAATTTTATGACAAAGTGTGAGCAGCAGAAAGCTGTGGAAGCTTTTAGAAAATTAAGAACTCAAGATAAGGAAGATAGGACCATAAAACTGGATACCATGCCACACACGAGAATTTAGAACTCTAGGCATCGGTATGTAATACTTACTTGCAGAACTGAAGTAAATTGACAACTCTGGGTCTGAAGAGCTTATAACCCCTGGCTCAAGTGAATATACTGCTAATTAAGAAGTCTTTAAATCTTTCGAAAGTATATCTCAAAGGAAGATCCCATCTGGAAACTTCCTGATCCTTAGACATTCTGGATCAAACAGACATTTGACCCTATCCATTCAGCAGATATTTTATTCATATTTATTGCAATTATTACATGCAATCATGTTGGATGCTGTGGAGAATTTTTAAGACTAGTTCTTTGCCTCATGTTATTTACCACTCTGAAATGGAAAATAAAACACACAAGGGACTGAAAGAGCTGATAAAAGGTGCTAGGTTGAGAGAACATTGAGAACCTTAATATATATTGGCCCTAAAAGAAAGAATGACTTTAGTGCATTGTAGAATGGAGAACATAAGCTAAGGTCAAAACTCAGTGATAAGATACACTGAGTTTTAGTGTACTTTGCATTTTTCTTTGACAGTACCTTGGGTGGTTCAAATGAGTAATGACGAATCCTTACTCTGGAGATAAGTTTAATGAACAGTTTTCTCTCAAACTCTGGTCCCTGAATGAATTGTTCCGACCTTGGCAGGCATCATTTAGGATGAGAAGTACAGTCTCCGCCTTTTGTTCTCTCCTTGGCCTTTCTGCTGAGCTCATCTTTCACAGGGCCCATTTGTTTGTCTCATTGGTAACAGCAAAAATGACTGCTCTTACATGCCCACTGCTTGTTATTGGGGCAAGCCAGGGCTAATTTCAATTATATAATGCCAAAATGATGACAAGACTTGCTTTTAAAAATCCGCATTTTATATAACTATTTCTACTTAGATGAGTTGCTTCCAGAAGGCAAATATAAGTAGAAAGTGACTCCATTCTCCTCTTTGCTTGTGTTAATTAGCACCGCTTTGCATGGGGGAGGGAAACTGTCTCGGGGCCCTGGATCTAAGAAGATGAAAGCCATGTTATTACATTTTGTAATTAGCAATAAAGCAAGTGGCTGTTTGTGGTATTCCTAGGGTGGTCAGTAGATTAGCAGCCTTTAGGGGGAATGCTGCAATCTCTGTTTCTCTGAAGTATGTCACAGGGCACCTGTCAAGCTGAGATGGCTGTGAGAAAGAGCTGGAGAAAAAACTAAACAAGTTTTCTTCTGCAGTTGCAGCTGTGATCCTCGGCTGTCTGTCGGCATTGAAGGGACCTGATGTTTTACGTTATTGGTATGTTATGGAAAGAGCTCTCTTTATTACCTTTTTGTTAGGGACACTTACATCCTTTTTGCCTCCCTTTCTTATCCCCTTTCCCCTTGAAAATAGACTTGGACATGTTTCCAGTTGTGCCGGAAAGTACCTTCACAGAGTGGGCGGTGCAATTCATTCATTTGGGAAATATTTATTGAGTAATTGTAGTCCATTCCAGACACTGTTTCCTGCAGAGTCAAAGTCGAATAAGGCAAAGATCTGCCTTCAAGAAGTTCATACCATGAAGGGGGAGGTGGATAAGGGGGAGAAAAGTTATAATAGATGAATGTACAGGAGTTTGAGGGAACCCAGAAGAGGGAAGCCCTAACTCTGGTGGGGGTTGGGGAGGGCTTTTGCCAAGTGGACAAAGTGGGGGAAGCATTCCAAATGGCAGGACAAAATGCACTCTTTTTACTACTTCTGAGAGGGCCAAGCACATGCAGGAAGGTGGGGGGCGAGGGGTGGGCATGATTATGTGGTCCATTGTATAGAATAAGGGCTGGCAAACTTTTTCTATGAAGGGCCAATGGGTAACTATTTCAGCTTCCCAGCCTGTGCAGTCTCTGCCACAACTGCTGCTTTAGTTTAAAAGCATCCCTAGACAATATGTAAATGAATCAAACTTTATTTACAAAAACAGGCAGTGGGTGGGAGTTGGCCCAAGGACTGTTGTGTCTGAGCCATGGTAGAGAAGTTCCTTTCTTCCCCCACAGAGGTACCCAGTGCAGTGTTTCTTTGGAAGTCTTGCTATCTCGTCCTGACTTCTTTAATTCTTAGAGAGATGGCTGGCCTGTTCCATAGTGAGAAGCTGTAGCATGTAACTGGCAGGTGTCTGTGTGTTCTCTCTTGCATAGGTGGAATCACAGTGTCTGTGGTTGCATTCTTCTTCACAATTAAGTTCCTCTTTGAGCTCGCCGCACGTGTAGTCAGCTTTCTCCAGAATGAGGACCGTGAGCGCCGAGGGGACCGGACTATTTATGACTACGTGCGGGGAAACTACCTGGATCCCCGGTCTTGCAAAGTCTCCTGGGATTGGAAGGACCCCTATGAGGTGGGCCACAGCATGGCCTTCCGAGTGCATGTAAGGGCATGTTTCTGTCTCCATACCCATTGGGGTTTCTGAGTCACTTGCTTTTCAGAGCCCGGTTCAGCCTGTTGCTGGTGCTGGCCTGGCATGTTAACATGTTCCCTTGTTTTTCAGTCCCTCCCAGGAACTTGGGAATTGTTAATGTCAGAAGAGTCATATGTTTCTCTATCATTTTGGTTTAATGGGTGCTTAGCTTTAAAGAAGTATAAAGCTTAATGTTACCTTTTCAAAATGAAAATATTACTGGAAAGAGTAGGTGTCGTAGATCAGAGGTTGGCAAACTATGGCCCAGGGTTAAATTAGATGCACCTCCTATTTCTGTAAATACGGCTTTATTGGAACACAGCCACACCCATTCATCTTCATGTTTTGCCAATAGCTGCTTTCACACTTGAGCAGTTAACCATAATTGAATAGCTGTGTATGACCCAGAAAGCCAGAAATATTTACTCTCTGGCCCTTTAGAGAAGTAGTTTTCTGCCCCCTGTGATGACTTGTCCACTGCAGCATTATGCTTGGCCTGATGGCCTGAACCCTCCTGGACTTGCCTGGTGTTTAGTTCACTCAGTGCCAGTGGTACCCACCGACTTACCTTTCCATCTGGGTTAGCAGTGATAATATAATAAAAAGGGCTGGTAGGACAGAGGAGGCAGCGTTTTGTGGTTCAGAAATGTCAATTGAAATTGATTTCACGGTGTATTTTACCCCGTGCTCAAAACAGGTTAAGAATTTGTTCATGATTTAATGGTTTTCCTTGAAGTATTGAGAGAATTTGTGTCTTCTTGTGTCTATAGGACTGTAAGAGAGGGTGGGTACTGGGTTTTACTAGCTACCTCCTCTCGCCCCACACTGTTTAGTTAGATGGGAAATGATTTCCTTCCCCTGCTCACTAATGGATCCCCCTCTTCTCCCTACTGTAGTTATTCTATAAGAACGGGCAGCCTTTCCCCGCACATCGGCCTGTGGGACTAAGAGTTCACATCTCCCATGTTGAGCTGGCAGTGGAAATTCCGGTGACCCAGGAAGTCCTTCAGGAGCCCAGTTCCAACGTGGTCAAGGTGGCTTTCACTGTGCGCAGGGCTGGGCGTTACGAGATCTCAGTGAAACTTGGTGGATTAAATGTAGCCTACAGTCCCTACTACAAGATTTTTCAGCCTGGTACGTTCTTCTCTCTTCCTCCCTTTATCTCCCTCCTTCCTTCCCTTCCTGTTTCTTTTTGCAATAATACCTTTTTTAAAATAATGTCTTTATTGAGATTTAATTCATAGGTCATGTAATTAATCTACTTAAAATATATAACTTGGGCTGGCCGAGTGGCTCAGTTGGTTAAGAGCTCGCTCAAGAGTTTGAGCTCTGAGCAACAGCGGTTTGAGTCCAGCCTGAGCTGAGCAGCCGCTGAGCTGCCAATAGGTAGCAGGATGGCTCAGCTAAAA
>NW_017731399.1:2633436-2639114 GCF_001890085.2 Hipposideros armiger
TTGTTTGTTTTGCGATCGTTCAGCACTTATTTTTAAGACCTGTCTCACTCGTAGGTTCCCAGTGGGACTCTAACCACTATGTCTGTAACTCTCAGTTCTGTTTTCTCCAGGTTCTTTTCTCATTTTGTTTAGTGCCTTGCAGTGGTTAGGAATTTGTAAAACGGAGTCCCTAAAGTTTATTTGATTTCATCTCTTTCTTTTTCTCTGCCTCTTACTGGTGTTGTTTACCGTTAGGAGTTGGGCTGGGACCCAGCTCTGTAGGACTCACTGACTGAGCGATTTTTATGCCCTGAAAAGCACCTCCCTAAATGTTAGATCCCAATGTCTTTATTGCAGGAATGGTGGTTCCTTCCAAGACCAAAATTGTGTGCCATTTTTCTACTCTCGTGTTGACCTGTGGACAGCCACACACCCTTCAAATAGTGCCCCGAGATGAATATGACAACCCTACGAACAATTCCACATCCTTGAGAGACGAGCACAATTACAGTTTGTCCATTCACGAGGTAAGCAGCTTCCTTTGTTTCTCTGTGCGCTCCTTTCTCTGTCATTGTCACCCTTTCTAATTCACTTCCATCTCTTGTCTCCTCCCTGACTTCTGTGCTATTTTTTCTTCATCTCTCAATATCTGCCTCATTAGTAACTAAGATTTAGATTAGCTTATAGATAGGAAAGTTCTTTGTAAAGAGTAAATTTATGCAAATAGGGAAAATTATATATGTTTAGTGATGCTTTGTTTTCTCTCATAGCTCGGTCCCCAAGAAGAAGAGAGCACAGGTGTCTCATTTGAGAAGTCTGTGACATCCAACAGGCAGACCTGCCAGGTGTTCTTGCGACTCACCCTGCATTCTCGCGGCTGCTTCCATGCCTGCATTTCATACCAAAATCAGCCAATCAATAATGGCGAATTTGACATTATTGTCCTAAGTGGTGAGTTGAAAGAAAAACTGTGATTTAGTCTTATCCCCAGGCCCCTTGTTCTTTGCATATCTGCACTTTTTTTATTTTTTTATAGCTGAACTATCCTGCCACCTGTTGGCAGCTCAGCGGCAGCTCAGCTCAGGCAGGGACTCGAACCGCTGTTGCTCAGAGCTCGTACTCTTGAGTGAGCTCTTAACCAACTGAGCCACTCAGCTGGTCCCTGCACTCTTTTAACCAGTCTCACAAACATTTGCTGTTTGAGCCAAACTTAGCTTAGAGTCCTGTGGACTAAAGGTCTAACGATAGGTAATTTTTGTTCTCCCCTGATTCCTATTTTAAACCTTATTCCTTGTTCTACTTCAGAGAATGAAAAGAATATCGTCGAACGCAATGTGTCCACCTCAGGGGTGAGCATTTACTTTGAGGCTTATCTTTATAATGCTACTAACTGTACCAGCACACCATGGCACCTTCCACCCATGCACATGAGCTCTTCCCAGCGCCGGCCTTCCACGGCTGTTGACGAGGAAGAAGAAGATTCACCCTCTGAGTGTCATACCCCTGAGAAGGTGAAGAAACCGAAGAAGGTGTACTGCTATGTGTCACCAAAGGTTGGAACTCCCATTCTTGCCTCAAAGTCCCCCTGCCTGAGCCTGAATGTAATTGGTATTTGGTAACGAAACCCACAGAGGAATAGTCTGAGAATCAGGACCAGATATTGTAGGGTGTCTGGGATACTAAGAGAGGCTACTTAAAGTTGAGCAGCAGACCATGCCATCTGTCCTGCTGCAAATGTTTGGTTTGGACCAGATGAAATCTCTGTCTAGAGAGTCTGTGTGCCTTGGAGCTTTGGAGCACCTGTGGCATGCTGCCCTCTGATCGCTTCTGAGAAGATTTTTCAAGGCCTGGCTCTTAGAGTTTAAAGCTACTTTAACCATTACAAATTTCTCAGTAGTGTAAAAATTACTGTTGGCCCCTTGTGCTGTTTTGAAACAATTTGATCTTTCATTCTGGATTTGTGAAACCACAATAAATGGATGTCACCATCAGGCTACAGGATTGGAAAAGAGAAATTTTGGCAGAGACAAGGAGGTGAACTTCCCAAGGCCCCGAGCTGAGAGGCGCTTTGTGTTAGGGATTTTCTTTTTTTTTTAAAGATTTTATTGGGGAATTGGGAGAGAGGAACAGCATTGGGGAATCGGGGAAAGGGAGCAGAAAAGTTGCTGTCCTTTTGTACTTCAATCTAGTTGTGGAGGATGCCACTTCACTGGCCCATGTTGATATTATCATTGTGCTCTTCCCGGGTGAGGCAGTCGCTCACCGGCCATTGGACGGCCGCTCATGGCAGCTCACGGTGGCTCACGGCAGCTCACGCTGGCTCCCGACCATTCACGCAGGCTGCCAGCCACTCACGGTAGCTCATGGCAGCCCACTGCAGCAGGGGCTGCAGCTTACGTCATTGACAGCTGCTCATGGCAGCTCAGCTCCAGGTCGAGCTGTTGTTCACCATCTTAGCAGTAGAGGGCGCAGCGTCACTGGCCCTAATGTGGGATCCGAACCGGGGCCCTGCTGTTCAGAGCTAGCGTCCCAAGCCAGCTCTTAACCAATGCGCCACTCGGCCGGCCCAGGGATTTTCTTTTTAATAATTGTATTTTACTTATTCATTGAAACCTCAGAAAAATGAGACTCTTGAAACATCTCATTACATCCCTTTAATCTCATAATCCAAACTGAGTTCTGATTCTGTTCCTCAGAACACTTTGTTATGTACCATTTATCATTTTAAAATCTAGCCTTAATTTGGCTTGGGGGATGGTAATGGAGCTGGTGGGGTGTAGATGAACAAAGGTTGGGTATGAACTGATAATTCTTGAAGCTGGTGATGGCTTCATCACACTGTTTTCTTTAATATGTGCGTGAAATTTTCTTTAATGAAGAGATTTTAAAATTCAAGAAAAAATCTGATCTATACATTCAGATAAGTTTTTTTTATATTAAAAATTATAGCATTGTTTTTTTCCCTTTTTGTAAATGGCATAAAGAGACCCTTCTTTATTCTTGCATATGGGATTTTTATGAAATTTTTTTTGTATGAGACCCCACCCCACCCCCTCTTCCCCAGCAAACCGTGGGCACCATTCAAGTAGGGATAAAGCAGTAGGTATGGGGCACTGGTGTTCCCCGCCCACTGACTTGGAGGAAGCCTCGGAGCAGCACCCAGCTGAGCAGAAGGGGATTTTGATTGTTGGTAGGTGAGATGTTCTCTACTCATAAAGTGAAAACCTGAGCTCAGATATTTAGAGATGGTAGTAAAACTTGAGTGGTAAGATTATGAAATGTCTCTGTGTGAAATTTTCCTGTCAGAGTAATATTTTTAATTTGCCCATTTTAAGATAGAGTTATGTTATTTATCTGATTTCAGTACTGACTTAAACGATCGTTTTTGTCCCTAGAGGGAAAAGGTTGTCATGAGAAATGTAGATTGGGACTCTGATATTTGAATTATAATACCCAAGTAGAGCCCTGTATTTATCATTCACTTCATTTTCTGTATGTTGGTCCTCCAGCAATTCTCAGTGAAGGAGTTCTACCTGAAAATCATTCCCTGGCGCCTTTACACCTTCCGAGTGTGCCCAGGAACCAAAGTAAGTGGAACCTGACATCTGGTTCATGCTGAGCAGATTCAACTCCGGAATGTCTCAGCCTTTTTGTTGTTATCTCCTAATGAAAGGCATGAAGGAATATAGATGTTCTAGAAAGACGTGTTCTTCCAGAATCAGGAATTTAGAAGCAAGTCAGAATATTTCAAGCTGTCTTTTGTTTCCCTAAGACTAAGTTAACAGAGAGGGTGTTGGTAACGTTGACCAAGTGTGGTCTCCCCGTGGGCTGAAGTTCCTTTAGAATCAATATTCTCATATATTAAAAAAAAANTTTTGAGATAATTATAGATTCCTATACAGTTGTAAGAAATAATGCAGAGCGATCTGGTGTACCCTTGACCCAGTTCCCCTCAATGGTAACGTCTTACCAACCTGTAGTACAGTATCATGGCCAGGTTACTGACACTGACATAGCCAGGATGTGGCATGTTGCCTTTGCCACAAGGATACGTCTTGTCGCCTTTCTGTAGCCACACCCATTTCTCCTCTCACACCCATCTCTTCCTTAACCCCTAACAGTCACTAATTTGTTCTCCATTTTTATAAACGTCTTTTCAAGAATGTTATATAAAGGGAATCATATAGTATATAACCTTTTGGTTACGTAACTTCTTTTCACTCAGCAGAATTCCCTGGAGAATTCTTGAGTGTATTCCCAGGTTCTTGAGTGTATCAATAGTTGGTTCCTTTTTATTGCAGAGTAGTATTCCCTTGTGTGAATGTACCATAGTTTGTTTAACCATTCACCAGTTGAAGGACATTAGGTTTTTTCCTAGTTTTGGGCTATTATGATTAAACCTATGAATATTCATATACAGGTTTTCGTGTGAACATGTTTTCATTTCTTTGGTATAAATAAATGCCCAGGAATGCAATTGCTGAGTCATATGGTAGTTGCATGTTTAGTATTTTTAAGAAACTGCCAAACTCTCTTCCAGAGTGCCTGTAGCATTTTACATTCCCACCAGCAGTGTAGGAATAATCCAGTTTCTTCACATCCTTGTCAACATTTGATATTGTCACTATTTTTTGTTTTAGCCATTCTAAAAGTGTGTGGTGGTTTTAATTTGTATTTCCCTAATGGTAAACGATGTTGAACATCTTTTCATGTGCTATTTAGCATCTCTGTATCCTCGTTGGTGAAGTGTCTTTTCATGTCTTTTGCCCATTTTGTAATTGCATTTTTTACTATTGAGTTTTGAGAGTTCTTTACACACTCTACATACTAGTACTTTGTTAAATATGTGGTTTGCAAATATTTTCTCTCAATCTTCAGCTGTTTTTCTCATCTCTTTAACAGGGCTCTTCACAGTACAAAAATTTTTCATTTTGATGAAGTCAGTTTTATCAGTTTTTCCTTTTTTGGATCGTACTTTTGGTGTCTGAGAACCCTCTGACTAGTCCTACATCCTGAAGATTTTCTCTTATTTTTTTTCCAAAAGTTACATAGTTTTACATTTTATATTTAAGGTTGTGATCCGTTTGTAGTTCATTTTTACATAGTGAGACTTGGGTAAAGATTCTTTTTATTTATTTATTTATTTTTTTTATGTAGCTGTCCAGCTGCTCCAGCACCAGTTGTTTAAAAGGCTATCTTCCCTGTTGCATTGCTTTTGCACCTTTGTCAGGGATGAGTTAGGCATATTTGTAGGGATCTGTTTCTGGGTTCTCTGTTCTGTTCCATTGATCGATGTGCCTAGCTCTCCCCCCATACCACAGAGTCTTGGTAATGTAGCTATATAGTAAGCCTTGAAATTGGGTAAACTGACTCTTCTCACTTTTCTGTTTCAGAGTTATTTTAGCTATTCTAGGTCTTTTGCCTTTCCATATGCATTTTAAAATAACATTGTCTAAAGCTACAAAACATCTTGCTGAGATATTGGTAAGAATTATGTTAAACCTTTGTATCATTAGGGGAGAGTTGACATCTTCACTGTGTTGAGTGTTCCAATTCATAAACATGGTATATCTCTCCATTTATTTAGACCTTTCTCATTTCTTTCATCAGCATCTTGTAGTTTTCCATATGTAAGTCTTGAATATATCGTATAAGATTTGCACCTAAGTATTTAGAGGTTTTGTTTGTTTGTTTGTTTG
>NW_017731399.1:2644236-2656374 GCF_001890085.2 Hipposideros armiger
TCCCAAGCCAGCTCTTAACCATCGTGCCACTCGGCCGGCCCCTACTTTCACCCTTCTTATATTTTATGTTGAAAGGTCTGTAGTGTTTGTTGCCTGTGATCCTTACTAAAGACAGCCTCTGCGACTCAAATAATTTAAAATAAAACTTGAATTGTAGAGCACTGAGGTAAAAACAAGGAGATGTACTTTGGGTAGTATTTTGTTGGAGAAAACAGGAGTAGCTTGTTTTTGTTGCTTCGTACAGAAGGGCAGGGATGTGGAGGGCTTTTGCTGTCTTTGAGGAGATTAACTACTTTGTTTTCCTTTGTCAGTTTTCATACCTTGGCCCTGACCCTGTTCATAAGCTCCTCACACTGGTGGTGGATGATGGTATCCAGCCTCCTGTAGAGCTCAGCTGTAAGGAGAGGAACATCCTAGCAGCCACTTTCATCCGCTCCCTCCATAAGAATATAGGTAAGGTTGGATATGTCTTCTGATAGGGAAGCAGTGATGGTGCCAGCTATCCTGAGTGGCTGAGGGTGTACAGGTGGCCTTCACAGATGTCTGGTATTAATAAGGCTGTAATCATAATGGATCTTGCTGCTCCTCAGGAGGCTCTGAGACCTTTCAGGACAAGGTGAACTTTTTCCAGCGAGAGCTTCGGCAGGTACATATGAAAAGACCACACTCCAAAGTCACTCTGAAGGTCAGCAGACATGCCTTGTTGGAATCGGTACGTAAAGTTGAATCTCTATCAATAGTTACCAAACTTTTCCATCTTACAAACCTCTTTGATTATATTCTGCAGGTTATCTTTTTCATGAAACCCAAGTTTCTCTCCTCTTTCAACATGTATATTAAACACTGTTCTGTGAGTTTGATTATACTAAATTTGGGCCAGTCTTGTTGGAGGTATATTATTGAGGGGAGAGACTAGTTGACGAGATACTTGGCTTTAGAATCTGTACTGAACCAGTTCCTGAATCATCTCATGGAATTCCTATGTAGGGCAGGTATAAGTAGTTGTTACAGAAGAAAGTTTTGTTAGTGAATCTCTGAAATAGAGAGCTCTTGTTGGATTAAAAGGCAATGATTTTTGTTGTCACTCTGGTCTTATGGAAAAAGAACACCTGATGTGTGTCTGTCTCCACTTCACAGACATTGGCATAGTTCTTACATTCCCCAAGAGTGAGAAGGCTTGGTCCCTATCCAAAATGTGTTTGTGATGTTTGGCTCTGGTAGGTGTGACTGGAAACCCCTTTTCTCAGCCACATTCTCTGTGTGGCATGGCTCCCTGTCTGAACCGAGCCTTCGGATAAAGACGTCTAGTGGATAAACTGTACTTTACTGAAAACCAGGACTCCCTGGTTCTCTCGCTGACAGCTTACTAATTTGAGCCATTTTTACTTCTCTGTTTAAGAGTTTTCTCATTAATAAAATGAGGATTGTAAAAAAAAAAAGAAAAAAATACAGCTTCAACTAGCCAACAAAGTGGTGGTGTAAAGATGAATTAGATTATTTTTTAAAACCTTAAATTTCTTCTGGGAATACATGCATTTTAAATGCAAGATGGTATTATTAAAGTTCATTTATGAGTGATATGTTGCTTCCGAGTACCAGTGCCTAGTTAAATGGAGAGTAGCAATGTTCTTATGCTTCTGTCCTTAACACCCAAGAGATGCCAGCCAGTGTTCTGATCCTTTCCTTCCTTTCCCTGCTTTTCAGTCTCTGAAAGCCACTCGGAATTTTTCCATCTCAGATTGGAGCAAGAACTTTGAAGTGGTTTTCCAAGATGAAGAAGGTCAGTTTTGAAATTTCATAGTCATCTTTTTAAACTCTCCTCACTCCTACTCTCCTCTTTACCCCCTCTCCACAAAAAAGAAAACAACTCCCCTACAAACACACCCACACCCACACACACACCCCAGCTTCTTTTTCCAAGGAAAAAAAGTCATGAGTCAAGATAAAAAGAGTGGTGTTTGCTGGCCAGATGGCTTGGTGGAGCTCGTAGAGCACAGACATACAGGGACTTGGGGGAAGTTGTAAGAGTGAGAACCAGAAGGGCCACGTAGCCTTTGTAGAACCAGGAGAAATGTCCATTTCCTGAGATCTCCGATCGCCTGTGTTTTCACATTAGAGGCCATTAGCTTAGTGATCAGAATACCTTTAATCCTTAAGAAAAGGGTGGGATTTGAAAAGAAGTCCACAATTTAGGTGAATTGGAATGGGGAAACACTTAAGGTGGCAGAATGAGAGAATGTGGAGAGTGTGTAAAATGATGACTAAATGAATAAGAGGTAGTAGGCCAGAGTCACTTTTTATTTTCATTATACTTTTCAGCTCTGGACTGGGGAGGACCTCGCCGGGAATGGTTTGAGCTAATCTGCAAAGCACTATTTGATACCACCAATCAGCTCTTCACCCGATTCAATGACAACAACCAAGCATTAGTGAGTCCATGACTTCTCCATGGGTGGATGGAAAAATGTGGATTATGTTATAATGGACAGACTAACAAAGATCGGAGGTTATGAACCTCTCCTGGGAATCTGATGACCTGCGCCCTCTTCTTAATTTTGATACTTACAATATGAACTAAACCGATTGCTTCCCTCCTGTTTGCCTTCATTATTTCATCTGTAAAATGAGAGAAAATGCTGCCAGAATAATATTTGACTAAAGAGCATTATAATGCAATGGTTATTCTACTACTAATAATTAGGCCACTTTCTCAAAACATACCTGAAGTGATTGCATTCTGTATCAGGTCTTTGACTATGCAGACGTGTCAGGAGTAGTGAGGTAGACGTTTACTGAAAGAAGTTTCGCTTTAGGGTAAAGGCATCACATCTCTCAATTAACTTCATACTCAGCCAGATTAAGCCACAAACTTAATGTATGATTCTTCAACTTAATGTAAGTCCATCTTTGCTCTTTATCCTCTAGCCACTCTGAATTACTCAGTGGTGGCTACCGAAATACCAGTACCATTTAGATGGGCTCTTTGATCCTAATACTGAAGTTCTTGCTCCCTTGGGATGCAGTTGGGAGGAAGGGTCTTTCCAAAACTAGGCTTGAATAAAAATGGCACAGAGCCTTTAATCTCTTTCTTTGACAGGTGCATCCCAACCCTGATCGCCCCCCTCATCTGCGTTTGAAGATGTATGAGTTTGCAGGGCGGCTGGTGGGCAAGTGTCTCTATGAGTCCTCACTAGGAGGAGCCTACAAACAGTTGGTCCGAGCTCGCTTCACCCGTTCTTTCTTGGCCCAAATCATAGGACTACGTATGCATTACAAGGTAATGTCGGAGGTGCGCATTTTCTACTAGGGCCTCTGGCCATTAACTCTGGAGTCTCTCCCTCCACTCTGAGCTTGGTATTCTTAAGGTTGAAGAGGTAAGTGGTTCCAGACAGTTACACATTTCATTTCTGGTTAAGAGTAGTCATGTTCTGTTCTGTGTCTTTCTGTCTCCTCAGTACTTCGAAACAGATGACCCAGAATTCTACAAATCTAAAGTTTGTTTCATCCTCAACAATGACATGAGTGAAATGGAGCTGGTCTTTGCTGAAGAGAAATATAACAAATCAGGTCAACTGGATAAGGTGAGAAAGAGGACCAGATGTTCTCTATTTGTGCTGTCTTTTGAGCACCCAAAATGTGCCTAGTGTGACCAAATAACTGAATTTCTCATTTTATTTTATTTTAATTTATTTTATTTTCATTAGCTTAAATGTAAGTAGCCGCCTGTGGCTAGTGGAAGCCATATTGGGCAGCATGACTTTAGGGCATCGCATTCCACGCTTTATGACCTTGGCCCATTTGAATGGAACAAAAGATTCATGACCCCATCTATCCCACCCATTCCTACTTTCCAGTAAAAAAAGAACTTAGTGATAATGAAGTG
The DNA here is from genome assembly GCF_001890085.2 of Hipposideros armiger. Lineage (NCBI taxonomy): Eukaryota > Metazoa > Chordata > Mammalia > Chiroptera > Hipposideridae > Hipposideros > Hipposideros armiger. The sequence goes on from NW_017731399.1 coordinate 2,648,120, forward strand.
TCACTGCACAAGGAGCTTTGGAAGGGATGGCAGTGCCTATCTCAACTTCTGTGGTGGTGATATATATGACTCCTGTTTTAACACTGTACCTGTATATTTTTAAACTTTTCATTATGAAACTGTTTGCCAAAAGTATTTCTGATACAAGTGTGATTCTGTTTACATTGTGGGGTTAAACAATATCAAACGATGAAGCTAAAGTTGGAGTAGCATATAATTGAAAGCAAAGTAGCAATGACTGAAAAAGTGTGAACACTGATACATTGTACTGTGATAGTCACATATCATTTGTGACCATTGTGGGACTATAAGGGAAGAATGTAAGGGAACAGCTGTTTTCATCTTAGAATTTGTGAGACCTAAAATAACTTCTTCACTACTTATCTGGCTTTACTTAGTCTCGATTGGCTCAGGGGCTAAAGAGAAGAGGTCAGTACCGGTTTAATTTTGGATCATAGAGACATTAAAAAATTGCCAAAAATGAACCATAGTATCTTCCTGTTGCATTGCCATTATTTGACCAAATCAGAGAAGACTCACTCAGATATCCACTTCAGAAATAGGAGCTAGTAGGTAGAATACAGCAATAGTGGGAGGAACTCTGAAGCTTAGTAACTACATAAAACCAAGTGTGCTGAGAAGCTGAATGCACAGCATCAACATGTGATGGTGATGGAGTTCCATGATGCTATGTTTGTGGGACAGATCATCTTATAAGCTCCCATCCACAGCTTCTCCCTGTCTGTCTTTTGCGTCTTCTTTCAGGTTGTAGAACTCATGACAGGTGGAGCTCAAACCCCAGTCACCAATGCTAATAAAATCTTCTATTTAAATTTGCTGGCCCAATATCGGCTGGCCAGTCAAGTGAAAGAGGAGGTGGAACATTTCCTAAAAGGTGAGATTCTGTCTACTCTTGGCTTTGAGATGAAGATGCCTTTATCCATAGTGTGGGTGTGGCTTTAACTGGGCTATTTTGTTGCAGGCTTGAATGAGTTGGTCCCTGAGAACCTTCTGGCTATTTTTGATGAAAACGAGCTGGAGGTAAGTGCTTACAATTGCAAAGCCCCGCTCTTGACTCGGCGTTTTAGTGTGCCCACAGGAACCAGCTTATTGCATCTTCTGTTATCAGATGTGGTAGGGGAGGCCTTTATGCAAGAGTTGGTTTCACTGCTGTCACTCTTCTGTGTATTGACTTTTAAAAGGTTAGAATGTGAAAATTAAAAACCAGAAAATAACTGTTTTTGAAGAGTAATAATTAATATTCATTTATTTACCAAATATTATTGATACTGGTTGAGTACTAAAGAATGTTGGTGTCATGTACAGTCTTTGTAAATCCTATGACACTTAAAGTTGACTTAAGGGAATGATAGAATTTATTTGTTCAGGGACTATTTATTGAGTGCCCCCTACATGCCATGTTGTTGGAGCACTGGGGAGACAGCAGTGAATAAGACAAAGTCCCTGTCCTCATGGAGCTACATTGTAGGGACGGAGACAAACCAACAGATGTGACATATTTCAATGTTTGGGGCCACAACACTGTATACTTAATACAGTGTTATTTCAGATCCGGAAACAACCAAAAAATGGCTCTAAGATGGTAAATACCATTCTGTAATGAGCAAAATTGAAGTTCATATCAGGTGTGGGCAAAAAATAAAATCAGTTTTTACCTAATGCTCACAGATGATACATAAAATGCAAGTTATTAGTTTCAACTTCTCATAGCCCTTACGAGGAATGTGTTTTTGCAAACTGTTTGCTGTAAGGAGAAAGTGCTTCTTTAAAAATGAAAAACCAGGGCCAGCCGAGTGGCGCGTTGGTTAAGAGCTGGCTTGGGACACCAGAGGGCCCCGGTTCAGATCCCACATATGAGGGCCAGTGACACTGCTCTCTACAGCTAAGATGCTGAGCAACAGCTCAACCTGGAGCTGGGCTGCCGTGAGTCCCCGGTGACAGCGTAGGCTGCAGCCCCTGCTGCATTGGGTTGCCATGGGCTACCGTGTGTAGCCAGCAGCCAGCGTGAGCGGCCAGCAGCCGCCGTGAGCGGCCGTCCAGAAGCCGGCGACTGATCTGCCTTGCCCAGGAAGAGCGCAATGATGGTGCCAACTTGGGCCAGTGAAGCAACGTCCTCCACAACTAGACTGAAGAACAAAAGGACAGCAACTTGTCTATTCCCCTTTCCCCAATTCCCCAATAAAAAAATAAGTAAATAAAAAAAGTAAATAAATAAAAATGAAAAACCAAAAAAGCAGTTTTAGGTGGTCTTATACAATGTTTATTCTTATTAACTGAACTGGTTTCGAGAACAAGAGTCAAAGTCTTATGCAATTTTTATCACATTTTGCACCTTTGGATATGAAATCTAGACAAAATGAACTTGCCGTCTCTCAGCCTAAAGCTTCTAATAGGCCTCTCAGCCTAAAGCTTCTAATAGGCCTGTCACCTAGTGCTGTTATTTCGGGAGTTGAGGAATAGCTGGTGGTGTATTTGGTTTTATCATGAAGTAGAACACTCGTAAGAATTTGTAAATGTGAGCAGGAAGGAAGGACACAGTCTCTTACAGTTGTTCCACATCTTGCTCTTAGTTACCCATTAGCTTAGCAAGTTTTTTTTTGAAGGAGTCAAGACTCCTCAGGCTTAATTTGGACTTTTCTTGTCCCTTGATTAGGATGTATCATTCTTTATAACTATTGGGTGAATACTCAGAGTCTACCAAGTAACACGCAGGATCCTGAACCAGATTAGGACATGAACAAAATGTTTATTAGGGCTCTAATCTCATTAATGTTCTCATTTTTTTGGCTTGCTTTTTAATTTATCTGATCAAGTAGAGGCAGGGCCGAAGGGAAGGAAGACAGCAAAAGTTGAACCCACAAAAGGATGGATCCTGGGGAAAAGGAAAGGCCATCTGACAAATTCATAAATGGGACAGGGGTCTTCATCAAAGGAAAGGGCCTGCTTTTCTCCCTGCTATTTCTAGGCTGTGTCCAGAGCAGACTGTCAGTAAAGTTGGTTCCCTTTTTGTCCTTTGTTTCAATTCAAAATAATCCACAGCAGTAGTTCTTGAATTAGATGTGTGCTCAAAATGCTTGGGAAACTTTTTAAAAATACACAAGCTCCTAACCCACTCCTAGATATTTTGATTCAGTAGGTCTACGGTAAGGCCATAGGCATCTATATGTTTTTTTAAAAGCTGTGATTTTCACCACACTGGTTAGGAGCCATTGGGCTATTATAATTGATTTTCCTAAAGCAGTATCATCTTCCCCCTCCCCGCATTCTCTCTAGTCCACATTTTTGCATGTTAACGTAGGTAATTGACCTCATGTTGGGTCTTTGTCCCTCTGACTGTCCTTGTAACACCTGACTGTCTTTTCCAGCTGCTGATGTGTGGGACTGGGGACATCAGTGTGTCTGACTTCAAAGCCCATGCAGTGGTCGTTGGCGGCTCATGGCATTTCAGAGAAAAGGTAAGCTAGCCAAATTTCTTTTAGTTGGATTTGTGCCATGTTGTAAAGAAAAAGTTTCAGAAGAAAAAAGTTGAGTCAGAGAAGCAGACATGTCAACTGGGAACACATGATACATGTGGGAAAACCACGTGTTTGTTCAGGCAGAAGGGTCCCTGATGACTGTCACACTAACTGCCACAGAGCAGTACACAGGAAAGCCAGAGAAACAGAACCAAACCATCGCTGACGACCCTCCTGACAGTGTGACAATGTGTATTCCTAGAGTCTACTAACTCCCCATTCCTACCTGTGTCCTCATAGCATGGTAACTGGGGCACACACCCCCTGCAGGGCGTCCGGTTCCTCCCCCCTGGGGCCAAATCAGAGGCTGCACCCTGGTGTGACCCCGGCCTGTTCCCTCCCTGCCAGGTCATGCGGTGGTTTTGGACTGTGGTTTCCAGCCTGACCCAGGAGGAGCTGGCCCGCCTGCTTCAATTCACGACAGGCTCCTCCCAACTGCCGCCTGGAGGTTTCGCCGCCCTCTGTCCCTCGTTCCAGATTATTGCTGCTCCGACCCATAGCACGCTCCCAACCGCACACACGTGGTAGGTATCTGACTGCCTGGTGTGGCTCTCATGGGGCTCATCTCCTGGCCTGTGCCAGTGTCGCTGGTGGTATGAGCTACTTGCTTCTCCCCTTGCCTTTCCAGTTTTAACCAGCTGTGCCTCCCGACCTATGACTCGTATGAAGAGGTGCACAGGATGCTGCAGGTGGCCATCAGCGAGGGCTGCGAAGGCTTCGGCATGCTCTGACCACTCTCCTGTCATCCTCTCGGCTCCCGTGCTTTCTGGAGGATCCGGGTGCACGCAACAGACATCATAACCACTCCATAGCCGCTGACCGTAACGTATGCATAACCACCAACCAGAAGCTGTGCATGCTCCTCGGTGTCTGGAGTATTTGGCCACCTCCAAGCCTTGTCCTTCCCTCACCCCTCCCTGCCCATCTTCCCCACAGGCCACTTCGATGTGGTACGTAGTCTGAGCTACTCATTCAGTCCCGAGAAGAGGACTGTGCTGCGGTCATTTCACATGGTTCTTAGAAGACCTCATTAGTGGGCACTGCCTCAGTAGCGGAGGAGATTACACAAAGGGCTCAGCTCCCTTGGGTAGCTGGTGTCCTCGCCTTGCTCAGCCTCCTCTGCTCAGCTCCTTCAGGGTCCCTTCTGTGGCCCTCAGTACTTGACCTGAGTGTGCGTGTCCTTGTGGACAGGGTTATTGCCTCTTCTCAGGAGCCAGGCAAGCACCAACTGGAGGTGGCCCGCATTCGCAGTCTTTGGTTTTGTCCCTCAGCACAATGGCAGGCACAGGCCATGGCACTGGACTACCTCTGATGGGGACTAAGAGCACAAAAGGATCTTTTTTTGTGGTGTCAGAAGTGGAAAAGGAGCTTTCCCTGCAGGCATTTCTGGAAATGATCATTAATCCCTAAAGAAGAACTCTCTAAGCTTTTTCTTGAGTTTGAGTGAGTGAGAAAAACAGACGGACCTAAGAATGTGAAAGCAAGCTGGGCTGTGGCCTCCAGTGTTGAGTAAGGCTCTCCTCTAAGGTTAGGGGCATGTCTAGGCATGTGGCTGGCTTGAAGACTACTGATGCTTGTTCCTGAGTTGGTTCTTCACACTGAGGTGTGCCTGGGCCTGGCCACCTACCTCCGAGTTATGCCGCCTGCTAAGAGCTTTGGCTTTCTACTGAAGAAGATTTTGGAGCAAGGGACTGGGACAGTAAGAACAGCATGCCAGTGATCCCTGCTGCTTTCTTTGCTTGGTGTTCTCTGGCAGCACTGAGGGAAGGGAAAAGGAACCAGTAGTTTAAGTGCTTATCAGAGGCCCTTGGAGTTGGGACATAGATGAGATACGTGAGACAGTAAACACCTCGCTGTCCCAGTTACTTCCCTTCACTCCATTAGTTATCAGCAAGGGGATCTAAAGAGGAAGGAAGATGCATCAGGTTCACAGTTACATGATGACTGAAGAGAACCTGCTGCCGTCTCTTGGAAGATGGCAACATCCTTTTTCATTACGATTTGAATGCAAACATTTTCAAGACTCAGAATCTCATCGGCTTCCCCCAAATTTCTGTTTGTAAGAAGGCTTTGCTGCAAGCTACCATTCCCAATGGGGCATTCAACTCTGAGAATATTACAAGCCATCTTTATTGCCAAAACCAGCAAGTACACGGAGTCCAGAGAGGAGGCAGGACTGGTGGCGATCCCTTGGCCTCCTGGAAGCATGTCTGAGCCCTCCTGTTCCCAGGGACCACGAGGAACAAGCCCTCCTGAGCTGCTACTGTTCCTGCCTGACCTCCTTTGCAGTTGTCATTTGTCCTTCTTGGTGTGGGTGCTGACCTCACTCATTCTTGGGGTCCAGGATCCAGCATCAGGGCCTCTACACCACAGGGTCCTCCATGCCACATGGTCACTGCTGTCCTCAGGGACCAGGACAAGGTGCTGCTGCTTGCCCTAATGTTTTCCCATGGGCTGTGGCCAGGAGGGGCTCGTCATCTCCCTGGGAAGCACGATGCTGCCCCTCGGACCCAGAGAGGAGTTTCCAACTCGGGCATGTGGGCTGGTTCTGCTGTCTTTGGCAGTGATTCCTCTTCTGGATTCTACGTTCTCCCCTCCAGCAGCCCTCCAGAGACTGATGCTGGAGCTCGATTTGATTTTCTTGGCTAGATCTGTCATTTTAAGCTCTAGCCATAGCACTTTTTAAAGCATCCTGGGGCACCTCTGCAGCCCATCTGGGGTGGCTGTGTCCCTGTGGTGGTCCTTAGCCCCGGGGTCTTTAGCAAAACCCTTTGGTACTGTTGTGGTTTTCTATTCTTCTAGTTTACTGTCCCTCTCCTAACACTATTCAAAAATATCTTTGCTCTTTTTGGCCTTTCTTTTACTTTTTTTTTTTCTTCTAATCCTGTTTTGGTACTAGCCAGCGTGGGGGAAAGATACAGTATGCTGGAGGGAAGGAAGAGTGTCTTTTACTTCCTGGGCAATTTTCTACTCGAGTTTCTTATTTTGGCCAGTTCTTTTAATTACACCCTTGTGGCCCAAGTACTTTGGGGGTGGGGGGAGGGGGCGGAGGGTATCAGCTAGCCACCTGGCCTTTCCATGTCTTTAAAGGAGACCAGACATGAAGTGAACAAGGGGAGCATCGGCGTTTCTAGACTTCAGCAGAGACCAAGCCCTGCTGCAGATTTGTCAGGCCAGGCAAAAGGGCCAGACAATTGCAGTGACAGTGTAAATATTTTGTACAGTAAATAAATAAATGTTTGGAAGGACTAAGGAGTAGAAATGTTTTTGCATTTCTCCAGGAATTCCTTCAGGAGCAGTCAGCTCAGGGTAGAATGGACACCCGGAGCCCTATCCCAGGCCTCATGCCCTTTCACCTTTCCCTAATTGCTGTCCATGGTGCCAAGCAGGACCACAGTGGTCATTTGCACAGATAGCCAACAGGCGGGACAGGCGCTTGTGCATTTGGCAAGAGCAAAGGATGCCTGTTTTCATCAGCCTTCTAAACATTCATTGGTTGTTTCACGACGTAAGAAACTCAGTGTAGAAAATCTGGAGATCAAATACAAGGGAAATAAATCACCTGCCATCCAGTGGTAACCACTGTAAACACTTTGATGTATGTAGCCGTCTGACTTGCATGTAATCACACATTTATTTCCCAACATCCCCCCGCCCCACTCTCTCACAAGTGCTCTGGGTGTGGCAAACAAATACTGCACCTCAAAAGTTTGTGGGTGGCAGGTGGCACCATTTCTCTTCCAACCAAAGATAAGTTTGACAGAGAAAACTTTATTTGGGCCTAGAAGGAAAAGCATGAGGGACCCTGGCTTTCTAAGGGAAGTGATCATGGTGTCTTGTACAGTGGTTACCAATCTGGAAAATAAAAACAAAATCCCCTTTGGAATTCTTTTTAAAATAGATGTTTGCCGCCACTCCCCAGACTCAATGAATCGAAATCTTAGCTTGAAAACCACTCTTTTAGAGTGCGTTTATTCTACCTCCACCTCGTCAAGCTCCAGAGTGATAGGAGATGTCAAAACAACAAAACAAAATTCTCTCTCTGACTTTACATTTTTAGGTTAATAGCCCTACATATTTTGTACTTGCTGCTCTTGTGGCTTTGAACACGCAGCATTGAGTGATTTCAGCCCATCGTGAAGTTATTCTTAAGACTCAAAAGGCTGGTAGGAGTATTCTTGAATTAACACAATAAATAACCAGCTTCAGCCTCTCTGTGCACTGTTACCTCTTCGCCGCTGCAGGCAGAGCTCTCAGCCACACTTCTCGTAGGACCACAGTACAGGTTCTCCAGCTGGTGGCTTGAACCAGAGGGCTCCTACTTTGGCTTCACTTAGACCAACGGTTCTCAACCTTTCACAGGGGTCGCCTAAGACCATCGGAAAACACATATTTTTGATGGTCTTAGGAACCGAGACACCACTCCTCTATCCGTCTCCAGGCCCACATGCAGATACGCCCACATATGAGTACCCGGCGACCCCTGTGAAAGGGTCGTTCGACCCCCAAAGGGGTCGCAACCCACAGGTTGAGAACCGCTGATTTAGACCCTGAAGCATCGTAGACCAGCTCCAGGTATCCTGTAATACTTTATTTATTCATTTATATATATTTTTTAAAAAGATTTTTATTGGGGAATTGGGGAAAGGGGAACAGACAAGTTGCTGTCCTTTTGTTCTTCAGTCTAGTTGTGGAGGATGTTGCTTCACTGGCCCAAGT
>NW_017731399.1:2656604-2681643 GCF_001890085.2 Hipposideros armiger
ATCTTAGCTGTGGAGGGCAGTGTCACTGGCCCTCATATGTGGGATCCGAACCGGGGCCCTCTGGCATCCCAAGCCAGCTCTTAACCAACGTGCCACTCAGCCAGCCCTGTAATACTTTTATATAAAAATGAATAGTTTATTTTGAGATGTATACATATACCAATAAAAGGTAGATAAGCATGTACAGTTTAGTACGTAATTATGAAGGAGGTACACATGGACCACCATCCAGGTCAGGAAATAAAACACTGCAGCACAGCAGAGCAGGCCTCATCCCACCCCTCTTGCAGTAACTGTTATTCCCACTTTTATGATCATTGGCTTACCAACTCTTTTCAAACAGTCTAAAATTCACAGTGGGGAGGGGGAAAAAGAGCCCATGTGGTCTCTTGATAAGCTGCTAAGCAAGGTCAAATTCTTCATAGTAATAACTGTACCTCACAATTAGCTTAAAAAGTCTGAGACCATCGTTGTCCAGTGAGATTCTAGTTCAGATTTCCGATGCTGAATCTGATGAATCATATTTAAAGACCACAACGTCTCTCAGCAAAGATTTTCCCCCAAGCTATTCTAAACTGGATGCTCCTTTGTTTTCACACCCTGAACAGGTTTTGTGGGCTGACTTAACATGATCATGATTCTCACTGGTGGTCAGTGGCAGGTTCTTGGATATCAAGCAAAGTAGTACCGAAAGTGACTCAGCACGAAATTGTCTTAAAAGTGTGGAATGGGCTAGAATGTCTAACTCAGAGTACTGAATCTGCACCATCAGACAGAAAGCCATCCCAGTTATTGGAGAGCTTAGTTTTTCTGTTTGGAGCACAAAGGGAGTGGATTTAGAAATCTGCAGGGTGTATTGTGATGATCTTGGTTTGTATATGATGGAGTGGTGCTGCCCAGAGTTGGAATATGCCTTACTGTGAATACTCCCTACCCCCCGATTCCGTTCACTTTAATTTTGCTTATGGAAGAACACTGGTAGCCACAGCAGGGACCTGGTGCTCGGCAGTGAACTCAGGTGTAGTCTCTACAAGTGAATTCCTGGAGGACGTAGTTTATTACCTGAAGTCAGCGGACCGGTAGCTGTAGGTTTTTTTTTTTTGACATGGCATCCAAGGTGGCTGTAACAAAGTTGTCCAGGTTGCCAGTAGAGCGCTGGTTGGTTAATACCAGGAGCAGCAGCTTCTTAAACACAAGGTGGTGACAATGTTGGTACCTTTAGGAGCAGGGATCAGACACCAGCACAAAACTGTCTTATCCAGTCACCTTGAAAGAACAGTGTGGGGCTCCCTCTAAGTCCCCTTGTATTCCTTCAGGAAGATGGTGGGTAATTTATCCAGGATGAAGTCTGTGGACGTTGCTACTTCCCCGGAGCACCCAGTCAGCAGGTCAACGTGGCCTTTGTCATCTTTGATGGCTAGGAATGCCCTAGACGAGGTTCATCTGGCAAACCAGGCACCTTTCTGAGTGAGCGAGGTCTTAGAACTTCGTCTCTTAGGGGAGACTCTAGGAAGAAATCAGCCTTGGACTAAAGGAGCTTAGGTGAGGAGATAAGCTTCTTTTATTTCTTCTATAAACCTGACTGTGTCCTTGACCAGGTAGCCCATCCTGATGACAGGAACCTATTTGTATGTCCATGTTTCTGACTCCAGGGCCCCTGAGCCTCCAGCCTCCCCTGCAGCACAGGCATCTTCTGTCATTTGGACTTTTCTCAATATGTCCTTGGACACTTGCAGAAGTGTGCAGAATGGGTTCCTTAAAAGACGGAGAGCCATGAATTGAGAGCTTGAATGTTCATACTTAACTTGCATGGTTCAACCTTGGGCCAAACAACCTTCCTTCAATACCAGTTTCCTGACCTACAAAATGATGCTGTTAACTAAATAAGAAAATTGGCTAATTACTTGGAGCACTTGGGAAAAAGTTTTCTATATATAGTATGTATACTATGTGTGATACCATGTTGAGTATGGCTTAGGGCCCTCGTAATTTCCATAGTGGGAGGCTATAAGGATCTGGAGGCAGTAGAGTATGCTGGAGGGGATAACTGGTATGGGGTGGTGGCTCTTTTCCCACCTTGCCAAGTCCAGGCAGGCCAGAGAGAATGGGTATTCAAGACACCTAGCCCAAACACCTGTGAAGAAGACCCCAGGTCGAAAGAGACCTGCTCTCTCTCCTTCATATGACTCTCCAAAGGCCAGAGGAGGTATCCGAGGGGCCTGCATCTCAAACCTGTGTCACGTGGTAGGCAACCTAATCATAGGCAGCCTAATACCCCTGACTTTCCTTAACTCACCTGATCACTGAATCATAATAGCTGCCCTTTTTGGAGCTCTTTCCTAATGCTGGGAACTTTAATATATATTGTCACATATTGACCATGACACTGCAAGGTACGTTTTGTTTTCTCCATTCTACATAAGACATAATTGAGGCTAAGAGAGGATAATTAACTGCCAAGACCCCGTACCTAGTAAGTGGCAGAGCTGTATTTGAACCTGGGTCTGTTTCATGTCAAAGCCCAAACTCTCCACATTGCTGGTTTGTCTCAGGCAGATTAGTTTAGACTAAGAAATAGCCCAGGTACTGGGCCGCCAGCGCTCACAAACTCAGCCTCACGTACATTTGGTGATACTGTGTGACAGATGAACACTTTATACCTTTGTTTACCTGTCAGCCACTTGAGGATTTGGGCTTTATGAGGACAAGGCCCTACTTTAAGAGCTACAGCTATTGGTAGTAGCTTTAAAATCTTTTGCATGTCGAAAGTTCCATAGAATACGAACAAATGACTTGAGTGAAGTGACTTCTAAGTTTAAATGAATCCTGCATAAAGAATAAAAGACACCCTGAGGATACAATGGGGGTGGGAGGGAGGGTGACTGGGGGAATCCTGAAATTTTAATATCCCCACTTAGGTAGAAAATCCATAGGTTGCATGCAAATGAAATAATTAGAATGAGATCAGACATACTGCACAATACCCTGATGTGTATCTCTGGTAACTAAGTGCAGAAAAAGGATCATTTACATAAATCTTTTGTCTCTAAACTCTCCTTACATGAAACATAGCACCGTTTGGCAAAGGCCAAAGTCCTGGTGGATAGCTCAGTGAGGAAGCAAACATTTTCAAGGTTGCCATAGTTAAAGGGAGACACACTCCTCAAACAAGGCTGACTCTATTGGAACTTAAGCATGGCATCTTCTCCAGGGTAGGGGTCCTCTACCTCTAGGATGAGGTCACCATTTCTACAACCTCCACGTTACCTGCATAACAGATTTGCACATAAAGGAATCTTTCTGAACCTTCCTATCCTCTTTCTACAGACCAACAATGTTCCCTCTCTCCTCAGAACTCCCACTCGAAGGAATTGCCAAGACATTCCTCTGCTTGCCCGTTAGCAGAGTCAGGGATATCAGAGTATTTGCAAGCCAGCTCGAGAGCCTTTGATGGCTTTTAAGTTTGTTGAAAACAAAACGTTGTGTTATTGTGTAAGAGGAAATTATGTGTGTGTCATCATTTTGTGCTAGTAGGTCTAATCCTACTCCAAGTTGTCATTTCATTTTCTATAATGGACCTCCCCCACCCCCACCACACACAAAAAAAAATCTCTGATGTTTCTGTTCCATCACTGGGTTTGTGGCCTCCCCTTTCCCTTTAGTTCTTTGCATCTCTGCATTTCAGCAGACATTTCCTGTGTACCAGGCGCTGTGCAGGGAACCAGGGGGCCAGAGAGAATGTGATCCCTGCCTCTGAGCAGCTTACAGTCATGTCAGGGGAGACATACATATAAACAATCCATTTTCTTGGAGTTTTCTTCCCCCAAGGCTTGAGCACCCAAACCCATCACCACCCACCCCCTAGTTTCTATCATCCTGTTTAATTTGGGGGGTGGGGACATTTCTGTTTATGCATTTGGAGACTTTCCAGAGTATAGAGTAACAGCTGCAAGTGAAGTTTGTCTAGCTCCTTACACATGTACAAAGCAAAGGAAATTACTCTCCCTGTTGATTTTCAGAGAAGCAAGAACGCTTGCAAAGATGGATTCCAAACCAAGAGACCCGAGGAACAGCCCCTCATTGTGCATAAATATGCCATCACTGAGTTGGTCCTGGGAAAGCCTGGGGAAGGGAACTCCACGATCTCAGGACCCACTCTCCCTTTTTACCCACTCTCCCAGACAAAGCAGCCCTGAGGTGTTGATTTTGGCAGTGGGGACTGGCCAGCGGCCTGCAGCTCAGTGAATGAAATTAAAATCTTGAGTAGATGGGGAGAGGAAGATATCTCCAATACTAACAGCAGTCAGAGGGTTGTACTATGGTCAGCATGGCCAGGGGGTGGCAGAGGAAAGACAAAGTAATGCTGTTTCCAGTGAACCCAGAGGCATGAAGAAGTAAATCCACTTCACGAACGGCCATGAAGTTGATTGGCTGTGGCCACTGTGGACAGAAACACTGAGTGAGCTTCGCTCCAATTTCCCTTGATGTTAATCAAACCCAGGAAATTGGAGTCCTTGGTCATCTTTTTGTCATGGGCTGCAGTGGATGCCTATCCCTCTCTGGGGTTTGGGCAAATCTTAACGTTGATGCCCCAAGCATCTGAGCTGGATCGCAGCTAGATGGGCCCTGGGTCAGGCCACTTCCTTTAGGAAAACCTTCAGGCTTCCTTCCCCAGAGGGATTTCTCTTCTGACACCTTGCTCACGATGATGCCAGCCTGTATCTCCTCAAAAAGTCAAAGCAACAGAATTAAACTTGGGTGTTTTCCTGTAGATCTGACATTTGCACTCCCAGTCACGGGAGACAGACACGTGGTCGGATCCTGGCAGGCTCATGTGTGCAGCTCTGGAAGCGTCCGGAGGGGGGTGTGGGTACCAAGCCACGCATCTGCCTCTTCCACAGTGGTTCTCGTTTCAACAGTTCTGGCTCACGAGTGCCCTACACCTTGAAAATTCTATTGTTTTGGCATCAAAGCCATGTCTTCCAGCCTCTCACACTCGGAAGCAGCACAAAACTCTTTTGTCAGGCCCTATCTTGAGTTTTGGCTCCAAAAATGCCATTGTGATTTAATATGGGGGTGGAGGGAGGATAAGGAAAGCAAAACCCCAGTCCTGACTTTTGGGGGGTCAGGCTGGGCTTACAGGCTTGGCGTGGTGGGAAAAGGGGGCCAAGATAGTGGTTGGCACAAGGATATGGAGAACTTTGGAAACAGAGCCAGAGACTGAGGACTGAGGCCCAGGAAAGTTTGGCACGAGTAAAAGCTGGGTATTTAACCAGGAACAGTCACTCTATTTTTCTCAGCCTTGGCAGTAGGTCAGAGCAACAGGCAGTTCTAGCAGGGTCCATATCCTTCCTATTGTCTCCACCCCAACCTCGCTCATCGTCCCAAACATCTGCTTCAGATTTGGGTCCTTGCCTTCTCCCCGATTCCTGTACCAAACTGTGGGTGGCAAGGGTGAGAGGGTGGGACTGCAGGTGTGGGACAGAAGAAGAGGAGGAGGAAGAGTCTGGGACAAGCTGCTTAAAGGTTTTATTTAGTTCAGGTGCTCCAGAAGGATTAAGGGTCTGACCCTTTTTTTTTTTTTTTCTTCAATGTGCCTATGTAGAGTTAGACCAAACTCTAACCAGTAAATTGTTTCACTTTCTGAGTAAAGGGAGCAACCAAGGGAGAGAATTGGGACCAGCTGGGGAAGTCTCTGGCCCATCACATGGCTGGCTTTTCAAAGGCAGCTCAGAGCCACTCCAGAGGGAGCGAATTGAAGTGATTAGTGCCCACAACAAGCAGTGGGGAGGTGCTAATGAGGTATTAAACGCCTCTTCTCCAGCTAGCAGCTGAAACAAACACCTTGAGTCAGCGTGGTGAAACTAGCCTGGGACTGGAGGTGGCAGGAGAGAAAAAAATCAGCCAGCATGAGCAGTTAGTCACGGCAGCCTCAAATGCTTCACCGGGAGGAATTTTTAAGGTTTCTCTAGCACTGGCCCTGAAATCTCAGTCCATTTTAAAGTGACAGAAACTCCCTAAGGGAAAATACTGGGGAGCCTAAGGGAGTAATCTCAGAACTCTTGTAATCATAGTATTAGCCACCATCTTACCCTGGTGCCACACCATGTTCTAAGCGTTGCCTGTGTGAACTCCTTTACTCTTCACAGCAATCTACAAGGGAAAGACGATTACGATTCGCATTTTATAGATGAGGAAATGCAGGCACCGAGAAGTACCTTGTCCAAGGTTAAATGTCCAGTAATGAGTCTAGGTGTCAAGCTGTCCCTGACACCTTATCTCATTCAAGCTCAAAGGAGGTGGAGTTTGGGGGCAGGACAGCTAAATCCAGAGAATGCTGGTAAGAGAGTTGCTTGTGTTCTGTCTGCTCACCCTCTAAACCAGAGGCAGATTGTCTGGGCCTCTGACTCTTGGGACCACGGGGAGCCAGCCTGGCAGGCACTTCTCTCGATCCAGTCCCACCGTTCTGGGCCTCCTGAGGCTTCTGCTGCCCTGTGGGCACCACCTCCCCCTTCAGGCAGGAGGCGCGTCCCTCCACTTCCTCACCCACGTCAGCTGGGGGAGGCCCCTTAGTGAGTTGCCCAGCCTCTAGGCCGCTAGTGGGGAAATGGAAGAAGAGCTAAAGGGCAGAGCTGGCCAAGGCCCAGGCTGCCCGGAGCCCCATTAAACTTCAAAGCTGAGGGTTAGGAGCCAAGCCCATCACTTGGCTGGAAAGTTGGGAGCCTCGGTGACATACCAGCTCACCCTGGCAGGCCTGTCTTGCAGAGAAGCAATCATATGGGTAGTGACAGGCTGCAGGCCTCTTCCAGCTGCTGCTGCAAGGACCATGCCAAAGTCCATTTTAGGTGAGAGCAGCGCTAACCCTGTCCACTAAGAGAGAAGGGTGTGCTGGTGAGAGGTCCTAGGAGGCCTACCTGACTGGATCAGGCCCGAGGAGCGAGCCGGTGCAGGCGCAGCGAGTGTGGTCCAAGCAAGCTCCTCATCCCGCCTTTGAGGCTTTGCTTATGCTGTGAACTGCTGCCCATCCCGGTCCATCCAACCTCCCTACCCTTCAAACCCAGCTCATGTCAGAGGATGTGAGAATAAATTGAGGAATTCGTGAAAAGTGCTAACACATCTTATACATACTAAGTCCAAAAAAACGGAAGAATTATCATTATTGTTAATAATGGTAATCCAGTATCCACAGCTATCTTTTTGGCTTTGTTATGGATTCGAATTTGGGAAGACCCGGACCTTGCCACTTCTTAGTTGAATACTTTTGGATAAATTGGTTAATATCTCTTAACTAGAAAAGATTGATTCTAACACCTACACAGTGTAACACCCTCCGCCCCCCGAGGGAATGTGAAGCGTGAATGAGACAATGGATGTGAAAGATTTGGTAAATCGCAGAACCTATAGATGCTGGCTTTGCCTTTCCCCTTTCCAGTGGCTCACATGGGGGTAGGGGTGCTCTGGTGAAGCTCCGGCTCCCACCATGCCTGCCTCTTGGGGTGATCTGATTTCTGCAATTGGCCTGGCCTGGGTGGAGCTAAATCCCTTTGCCCTTCTATTCAGCAAAGACAAGCCTGGCATTTTTTCAGAAGAAACTCGGGTTTAAAAATTAATAAGGTAAATTAAACCAAGGAGATGCAAAAGAAGAGGAGCAATTGGGTTCATGAATACCAGTCTCTCCTGCTAGGAAGTCCAACCTTGGGGGCCAGATTTGCTGTGAGCCCTGACCAGGCCTCGTTGGTTATTCCTCCTCAGCCTTGTCTGGTGGATCCCAGGTTGAGGGGCACCAAAGAAAAGGAGAGCCAAGGACAATCGTGAGCCACCCTCCTCCCCCGGCCACACACATTGGGTGTGGCTGAAGCCCACAGTCCTTAAAATGTTGTGTCTGAGCCTCACAATGAGTCCAGCCACCAGAGGCAGATGTCCTGAGAAGCTAATGAGGCTGACACTTAGGCCCTTTCACTTGCATGAGCCCCTTCCAAGGTCATATACTTCTCAAGGTCATATATTTTATAATATTTGCTAAAGTACGATTTTTTTTTTTTATGTTGTAGGTTCAGGCCACTGTCTTCACCCCACTTCTCTTCAGTCACATCTTCCTTCATGTCAGGTGGTGGGAGGTGGCTATGGCGTTTTGGGGTGACTAAGGGAATTTGAGTTGGGAATATATTCAGTTGGGTTTATTGTCAAATATTTGTTTGGTTATGTTGGGAAAACACTCATTTGGATTACATGTAATAAATACATTTATGCCGCGTAATATATTTATTGTTGGCCAACCTGGTTAGAAATGGATTTCTCGAAGATTGCCACCACACACTATGGGGAGTCGCCTGATGCAGTGACAAGTGCAGGGCCAGAGGCTTACCACACCTGGCACCAGAAGTGTACAGGTAGGAGAAGAGAAGCAAGGGCTGAGATGGACAGAGCCAGGAGCCAGTCTGTGAAAAATTCTTCCGTTCATCAGATTGTCAAAGTGTATTGAGGTTTTCTGTTGTCTGAAGCTTAAAAAATTTGGGGAGCATGCTTTAAGAAAAAGAATACAAAATTAGCTATGAAGGAGAATATTTATTTGGAATAAGAAAAAAGCCCCGCAAGTCACAAAATTTTAAAAAGCTAGCAAATGCCACATACATCACAAAGTCCAGAGAAATAATCCAGACCAGGATCTAGCTCTGCCTTTGCCAGCTGCTGTGTATCCCTGGCCTGTGTAAGTCTGATGGGATGTGGGAAGAGGGACAATAAGGGTTAGTTTCAGGATAACCATTTGGGGTTCCCAGGAATTAAGAACGATGGCAATAATAATTAAATATGAATTTTATGCCATATTTTGGGACTCTGTGCAGATTGCTGGAGGGAGGACACCAAGAGTCCTGAAGTCAGTGGCTCAGTTTCCTGAATCGAGGGCTGAAAGCTGCAAGCCAGAGGCCATCCTGCCCGCTTCCCGCGGCACTGGCCATTGCCATGTTCAAATACAGGGAGCACAGGTTTCCTCAGATGTAGAAGGCCACCGTGACTGATTCCTTAGAAATTTAGGAAGACCTGCCTTGGCCAGACAGCGGCTCTGCAGAAAGACTGGGACACACAGCTTAGGAAACACTTCCCAATGTTTACTTGGCATTTCCCAGTGTCTTAAGTTGTGTTCCCCAGAAGCAGACTCTGCCACAAGGATTGTGTGAAAGCGATGATTTTTTAGGAATCTTCCCAGGGGTGGGGGTGAAGGGTTGGGAAGAGAAGGAAGCCGAACAAGGATGTAGTGTCAAGCAAGAGGCCACAGGGAGAAGTGGCTCAGTGTGCCGGGAGCTTGGGATATGGAGGTGTTTATACCCCACACCCAGGGATGTTGGTTAGGGGCTGCCTGCGGGGGCTGAGACTAGTAACTTCCCAGATACTTCCCTAACCTCCATGCAGGTGGCCAAAGCAGGTTCCAACAGTGCGGGGCAGGTGCTGGCAGGGGTGTCCTGAAATGATACAGGGACTCAATGAGCTATGGATAATATAGTGACAGCATCTGCTACACCTCAGCCCTCTCTGCTGCCGCTCGGTCCTTATTCATGGGTTTCCATCATTACTGGTTACCATGTGTTGATTATCTCATTGAATCCTCAAATCAGCCCTCATTTCATGGATGAAGCAACTAAAGTTCAGAGACAGCTGCTGTGATCCGCTTAAGCTGCAGCGTGCTCTCCCAAGCTCCCGCTGCCTATTACCCAGGTCTCACCACCCCATTTGCTTCCTTCATGAGCCAAGGCACCGTCTGATTTGCTCACCACTTACACCTAATGCCTAGCACAATGTCGGCAGCACGTAATAGGTGCTCAATTCGTGAAGGATTCCACAACCAAGGACTCAGCCACCACATTAAATGCCATACCTCTGGGGACCACACCTCATGAGGTGGCACTGTGGTGATGCCCCCTCAGTGCTAGCCCAGTGCCAGGGATGTCAGGGTGCCCCTGGGTCCTGGAACAGATGCCTGCAGGGAGGAGAAGGCAGCCCTGAGCAGACTTGGAGAGTGCCAGGGAGATGGGTCTCGGCTGTATTCTGACAGCATCCTCATTCACACCCGCAGAAGCATTTGTGACGTTGCCCTCTAAACGATTTCAGTCTCCTGGGAATGACAGCGGCCGATTTTTGAGTGGTTTTCAGTGTGTCCCTCAGTTTCTCTCCCCACCCCCCCAAAAAAAGTTGTATAGCATTCACAGCCTGTGTATGGGATTAAAGTTAATGTGTGAGATCACTAGTGGCCTCTGGAATGTGCCACAAATGACTCCAAAGTCCAGCCCGAGTGCTCAGAGGGTTGTGGACAGACCCATAAAGGAAAATAAGACAACTGGATATGGAGCCCATATCAATTGGGTAAAGTATTTAGACTGTACACAAGCCAGAGAAAAAGCACATTTGCCTTTGGAGACTGTCTGAGGCCCGGCAGGGGTTGAAAGGGAAGGGTTCCTCCCAGTTCTTGATAGAGCAGCAGGGGCTACAAAACACACAGCGTCCTGTCCTGCCTTCCCTTCATCTGGGCCCACGTCCTTGGAGGAAACCGGGACTGTGGTGCTTCTCGCTGGTGCTGGAGTGGGCAGGGTCCATCCAGGCCAAGAAGAAAAGAGAAATGTCACACTGAAGGGGACCTCAAGCCGGGGAGGGGCTGCAGCGGAGTTGCTCTTGCAGGCTTGGGAGCTCCAGGCTGGATGCCACCTGCCCTCCCCAACTCAGACTAAATATCCAGCCCTGCGGGTAAGTGAGACATTCTTGGCCTCAGCCTGCCCAGGCCTCTCTGGCTGAAAATCGCCTTCCTTCATGGAACCAGGGCTGCTGTCTGCCCTCAGCCTGTTCTTCCTATTCCTCACCCCAGGGGCTCCAGCTGATTGGCAGACTTATCTAAGCAGGGAGGGTAGGGCACTGGCCTTGGAAAGCAGCCAGAAAGAGGGAGGGAGTGTGAGCCAGAGACCAAGGGAGTCAGAGGCCGTCTGAGAGGAAGAGACAGAGTAAGACAGGCGGTGCCATGATGACAAAGAGATGGAGTGAGAGGGACAGAGACTGGGAGTCAGAGGGACAGAAGCAGAGAGGGACAGGGGAGAGGCCAGGACAGCAGACCTATGCTATAGGAACACAGGAGAAAGAGAAAGCCAAATGCAAGAAAAGAGAAGCAGGGGAGGCAGCTGAGCAGACTGGGCCCTGAGCTGGGGCTCCCACGGGGTCTGAACACAGCCTTACCCTTCAGCCTTCTGCAGGGAAAGGGAGGAATTCTCCAAGGTGGGCCTTGGGCACTGGAGCAGGGACTTCCAACATTTCACATCTGCTTCCCATCTGGATCCCACTCATGGAGGATTTGCATCCCCAGGCTTTCTCTCCAGAGCCACAATTCATTCAAAACAAACCGTGGCTTTTCATTCGTAGCTGCAAACCCATGCAGACATCTGTGGTTCTCTCCGGCTGTGTGGGGCCCCGCAGGCTCCGGCAGAGCCAATGCAGGCCAGGGGTGGAGAGTCGGTGGCAGAGGGCTGAAAAGGGGAGCCTTTGGTGGGGACACGGTGCTCCCCTGGCTCTGACCTGGAAAGGCCATGGGTCCTTGCCTAAGGGTTTTCGGGAGGCACCCCAAGTCCACTGCATCGCCAAGGCCCTTCCCCTGAGGCTGCACCTGGTGTGCTGGTGATATGGCCAGCTTGTCCTTTCTGCATCTGGGAGTGGAATACGCCAGAGCAGAACCCTCAGCCATCAAGACTGGCCACGTCAAAGCAAGCTGCACAATGTCCTTGACAAATGGCACTTATGTGGAAAAAAAAGTCTTTAAAAGCTAATAAATGGGCTCTGTAAAAGAGCCCACGCCCAAGCCCCAGTTCTTTTTGTAAACACAAGGCTGTCCGATCTGATGGCATAGGTCTCCCTCCTGCCATTCTGACACCGTAGCTGTCCCATCTTACCCCTGTCTCCTTTCTCTGCTCCTTGCCTCCCTGGGCCCAAACCCCACCTCCTCTAGGGTTTCTTGACCCTTCTGCCCCAATCTTACTACTGCCTCTCCTCAGGCATTTATTTATTCCTTCATTCACTTGCTCATTTCACTGTTCATTCAATAATTTATTCAACCACTGATTTCTTCATTCAGGATTTGTTGAACACTGTGCTAGGTTTACAGTCCAGTTGCTATGGACTGAATGTTTTTGTCCCCCCCCCCCCAAATTCATATGTTGAAGCCCTAATCCTACCAAGGTGATGGTATTTGGAGGTGGTTATTAGGGTTAGATAAGGTCAGGATGTGATTAGTGTCCTTACAAGAAGAGGGAGAAACCAGAGCTCGCTCTCTCTCTGCCATGTGAGGACACAGCAAGAATGCAGCCATCTGCAAACCAGGAAGAGGGCTCTCACCAGACACTGAGTCCGCTGGCCTCTTGATCTTGGACTTCCCAGCCTCCAGACTGTGAGAAATAAATTTCCATTGTTTAAGTCACCCAGTCTGTGGTATTTTGTTATGGCAGGCAGAACTAAGACACCAGTCAGTCAAAAAGGCAAGTCTTATACTGAGTGAGATTTAGGGGACAACACAAGAAATGTTATAGGTCAGTGTATGATGGAGTGGTTTAGACAGTAAATGCCCTAGAATTTAGAGAAGGGAGATGGACTCTTCTCAAAGGAAGTGGAAGTTTGGGTTTCCTTGGTCTGCCTTTTGGACAGGGCATCTACCAGGGCACAGAGGTGGGAGAGCATGAGCACCCTTGAGGCAGCCCTGAAGCTGCCCAGGCCTGGAGTTACAGGAAGATTCCAGGGACAGGAGACTAGGGAACAAAAGGGGGGCCTTCTAGGGCGTGAGCCTCAGTGTGACTTGTGAGGTTGGGGGTGGCTTGCTTCTGTTGGCCGTCAGTGACCGGGCAGTGTCCCTCAGTCCCGCTGGAGAGGAGGAGGCAGGGCCACGAAAGGCAAGACTGGGGACTGGGGGTTCAGCCAGACTTGCCTGGAAGGAGAGGCTTGGGCAGAAGAGTTTTGGGAGGTGGGGGCAAGGTGAGCAGGAGGAAGAGGCTCCAGCTCTGGAGAATGGGGGAGGGGAGGCTGACGGTTGTCCTCGGGCAGGGTTCTCCTGGGGAATGAAGTAGGGGTGGGTGAGCCAGAGGTGGGAGATGGGGTGGAGTGGTGAGACAGGCGTGCGATGGTTTACCCTGGGCGACAAGGCGGAAACCTCAGTGCTCAGAGCAAGAACAGGTGCTCGGAACAGTGTCCACCTTCCTGCTCAGATGTCAGCTCTCTGAGGGGTTGAAGTAAGTTCAAGGCTCTTTCTGTAATGAGTAGTAAAAGGGAATGTACTGGCTTGTGTGGCCAAAAAGTCCAAAATCAGACAGACTTCAGGCCCATTCTTATTTTATTTTATATATTTTTAAAGATTTTTATTTAAAATATAGCTAATACACAATATTATATGAGTCTCATGGGCACACCATAGTGTTCAATATTTATAGGCCTAAAGAAGTGATCATCATAATAAGTCCAGCAGCCATCTGACACCATTATTATGCTATCACAATACTATTGACTATATTATTCCCCATGCTGTATGTCACATCCCCATGACTTTTTTGTTTTATACCTGGAAATTTGGACCTCTTATTGCCCTTCACCCTTCCCCTCCCTTTTAATTTTTCAATTACAGTTGACATTCAATATTATTTTATATTAATTTCAGGGGTACAGCATAGTTGTTAGACATTTATATAATTTAAGAAGTGATCCCCCTGACTAGTCTAGTACCCACCTGGCACTATGTATAGCTATTACCATATTTTGACTATATTCCCTATGCTGTACTTTACATCCCCATGACTATGTTGTAACTACCAATTTGTACTTCTTAATCCCTTCAACTTTTTCACCCTGCCCCCTCAACATCCTGTCATCTATTGCCCCAATACATCTAGTACCCATCTGATACCATACATAGTTTTTACAATATTATTGACTATATTCCTTATGCTATACCCTACATCCCCATGACTACTTTGTAACAATCAATTTGTACTTCTTAATCCCTTCTCCTTTTTACACCCACACCCTCAACCCCACTTCCATCTGGCAACCATAAAAATGTTCTCTGTATCTATGAGTTTGTTTCTGATTTGTTTGTTTATTTGGTTCTTTAGATTCCACATAAAGTGATATCACATTGCATCTGTCTTTCTCTGTCTGACACGCCAATCAGCACAATTCCCTCCAGGTCCATCCATGCCGCCACAGATGGCAAGAACACATTCCCTTCAATGGCCGAGCAATATTCCACTGTATATAGGTACCACCTCCTCTTTATGCATTCTTTCATTGACAGACACCCAGGCTGCCTCCATATCTTGGCCATTGTAAACAATGCTGCAGTGAACATATAGATGCACACGTCCCCTCCAAGTAGCATTTTGGGTTTCTTCGGATTAATACCTAAAAGTGGGATTACTGTATCCTTCTTTGTCTTTTGTTATAGCCTTTGTTTTAAAGTCTATTTTGTCTGGCATAATTATGGCTACCTCAGTTTTTGTTTGTTTGTTTGTTTGTTTCCATTTTCGTGAAATATCTTTTTCCATCTCTTTACTTTCCGTCTCTGTGTGTCTTTCAATCTAAAGTGATTCTTTTGTAGGCAGCACATGCGAGACTTTTGTTTTCTTTTCCATTAAGCCCTCCTATGTCTTTTGATTGGAGCATTTAATCCATTTACATTGAAAGTAATTATTGAAAGATATGTAGCTATTGCCATTTTATTATTTATAATTTTGATCCCCCCCCCATCCTCCCCACCCTGTCTTAAAGAAGTCTCTCTAACATTCCTTGTAATACTGGTTTGGTAGTGATGAACTCCTTTAGCTTTTTCTTGTCTGGAAAACTCTTTATCTGTCCTTCAATTTTAAATGATAGCCTTGCTGGGTAGAGTAGTCTTGGTTGTAGATCCTTGCTCTTCATCGCATTGAATATTTCCTGCCGATATCTTCTGGCCTGCAAAGTTTCTGTTGAGAAATTAGCTGACAATCTTATGGGAGCTTCCTTATAAGTTACTAGTTGCTTTTATCTTGCTGCTTTTAGGATTCTCTCTTTGTCTTTAATCTTTGCCATTTTAATTATAATGTGTCTTGGTGTGGGCCTATTTGGGTTCATCTTGTTTGAGACGCTGCTCATCTTGGGCTTGTATGTGTATTTCCTTTGCCAGGTTAGGAAAGTTTTCTGTCACTATTTCTTCAAATAGATTCTCAATCCCTTGCTTTCTCGCTTCTCCTTTTGGTACCCCTATGATATGAATGTTGTTATTCTTGATATTGACCCAGAGGTGTATCCTTATTTTTTGGGATTCTTTTATTTTTATTTTTTGCCATTCTGATGGGGTGTTTTCTATTACCTTGCCTTCCAAATCACTGATTTGATCCTCTGCTTCATCTAGTCTGCTGGTGATTCCTTCTAGTACATTCTTCATTTCAGTTATTATAGTCTTCACTTCTGATGGGTTCATTTTTATGGCTTCTATGTCCTTTTTTATGCTTGCTCCTACCAGGTTTTTTTGCTGCTTGTGCTAAACCTGGAGGCACATGGGAGAGGCCATGATGTGAACCGAGCATGGCTGCCATAAAAACTGGGGTAGCTCTGAAAAAAGGCAGGACACCCTGAGGACTGCTGCCACCTGCTGGCTCCCTTAAAGGTAAGCTGCTGATAAAACCTCATGTGGTATTCGAGTTGGGTGAGGCAGGGTCTCTCAAAACAATTAGAGTGGAAAGAGTTGTGTTCACCAGGTTAATATAGATTCTGGTTTGGTGACAGTGCTGAGCCTGGAGCTGCTCAGGAAAAGTCTCAGAGAACACCAAGGCCAGTCATCACCTGCCTGGGGCCTGTGGACTCTGATAATTTTCTAAGAAAGAGTGCAATTAAGGTAAGGCTGGCTTCTCCCAGAGAAAGTGCCTCAGGCGTTGGAGGAGTTGGGTGGGTCAAGATCCCAGTGAGTCAGCAGGGTGGAGCCCCGGAGCTCACCAGACCAATCAGATTCAGATTTGGCTGCAACATATTAAAGATGGCAGCTGCCTGCTTGGCTGCACTGGAGAAGGACCCCACACAGGGAAAATGGCAAGTGTCCTCCAGCCTTGGCCTCAAAGCCACATGCTTCAATCTGCTCCCCATATGCCTCTGATGCCCCGAGTCACTGTCCCTCCACTGGAGCCTAAGGTGAGTGCCTGCGAGTGAGTCTGTGCGTGGGCCATTTAAGGGTACATCTGGGTTTCCCACCTGGATGGTTGAAATCCCACTATTCTTTATAGCCAGATGTTGTGGGAGCTCCTCTTCTTGGGACCAGTACTCTGAGCTGGGGAGCCTGGAGTGGGGCTGGGTCCTTCGCGCCTCCAGGGGAAACCTCCATGGCTGAGATATCCCTCCGTATTTTCAACTGGCACATGGAGGTTTGGGACCAGCCTGGTTCACTTCTCTGCCCCTCCTACCAGTCTCAATGTTTCTTCTTTATATCCTTAGTTTCAAAACTTCTGTTCAGCCAGACTTGGGGTGGTTCTGCAGACTGACTGTTCTATAATTTAGTTGTAATTTTAATGCGTTCGTGGAAGGAAGCAGGCACAGTGTTTATCTGCTCTGCCACCTTGGAGCTCTTCCAGGCCCATTCTTGACTCAGGGGCTTCAACAATGCCATTAGAACTCTATTTCCCCTCCACTCTTGACTCCTTTCTCAGTGGTGGTGGTTTATTATCAGGCCACATCCCTCACTGCCTTCACTCTTAGCTCACAGGCTCTGACCAATAGGAGCCCCAACACAAAAGTTTTGCTCATGCTGATTGGGTCATATGTCCTTGCCTGAACCAATTACCGTGGTTAGGGCAATACATGCATTGATTGGCTAAGACCTGAATCCTATGATACCGCCATAGGATTATTTTTGTCATTACCCCAGAGGAAAATGAATACTTTTACCAGGAAAGGGTGAATGGTTTTAGTGGATGGCAACAGCACAGCTGTTCCCATCCCTTCACTACTGTCTTAAAAAGTATTACAGTCTTTTGTAGGGTTTGGCTATTTTTTATTCCAGGAGAATGTAAGCTCCATGAGAGCAGTGACTTTGTCTCTTTTGTTCCGTGATGGAACTACAGGACAGACAAGAGTGCATGCTACAATGCTCAATAAATAATTGCTGAATGAATTTAGCAAGCTGAGTCAATTGCTGGAAATGCCAGATTTCTGGCTAATAATTATTGAACGTTTACGTATATCATAGACTGTTCTAAGCAATTTAAACATTTAAACTCATTTAGTCATTACTCTACTCCATGTCAAGTGCTGTTATTATCACCTGCATTTTACTGATGGGGAAACTGAGGCACAGGGGTTTACACAGTAAGTAATAGAACTATGGTTCAGAGCCAGGCATCTGGCCCCAGCATGTGTACTCTTAAGCCCTACATTATACTGCTTGGTAGATGTGGGGAAGTCCATGAGTTGGACTCTCAGGGAAGATCAATTTCCTAGCCTAAAATTTCCACAAATACTATTTCTTTTTGTCTTTCCTTGACACTCATAGGGAAGTGGAAGTGAGAGATTCTGTGGTGCATCAGAATATTTCTTGTTCCTTCTCCCAGGTGAAAATTGAATTGGAAAAACCTTCCTAGGTGGGGAATCACAGAGGGGCTGAGTTTCTATACATGCACCTTCTTTTTTATTCCACCATTCAGTCATTCAAAAATATTTACTGAACAAGTTGAGACCGGAATATGTTGTGGTGTCAGAATATAAGGAAGTGCTTGGAGAAGGGTGGGCATGTTGAAAGGACACAGGAGCCCACTGTGGGAGCTCCCAATGGATGGAGAAGCTTGAACAACAACAACAACAACAACAAAAACAATTATAATATTAGATTATAACTCATAGAATAAAAAAAAATAGCCATGAGCCCCTAATGAGGTAAAAAAGAAAATGGGGAGTGGAGGGTGAAGAAAGTGCAGCTCTTCTTTACAGAAGAATTTCAATTAATAAATATAAAGGTAATAAGAGAAATACAAAATCACCTTTAGGCCAACTCAACAGTTATAATTGTTGTAGGCAAGATCCAGTAGTGATGGGTGCTAAAATTGGAAGGAGAAAGTTTGAGGAGAATCAGGATATTTGCATAGTCTCAAAAAGTCTCCCCACACCAAGACACTTATTAATTACAAAGGGAAGGATAGTAGATATTTTACAGTAGAGAAAGAGTGGAGAAGCCCATCAGACACAAGCTTACCCATGTGACCAAGGTGATCATCACCTGTACTAAGCCATGCCCACATCATGTACCCCCTGACATAATGAAATGAGAAGGATACAGCATCGCTTCTGTGGTGTTCTTACCAAAAGTGGATAATCTCAATGTAATCACTTTAACAGAAAGCCTAGCAAATAGTGTGTGCTCAATAAATATTAGCTTTTTCTATTTTATGATGTCATGGTGCTTAGCATTGCTGGGCACACAGTGAAGGCCCTAAGTCCTGGCCTCCACTTCCAGGAGGTGGGGCTCTCTGCCCTGACTCCCTGAAGTTCGGTCCCACCTTTTTGACCAGATCGGGAGGTGATGTTGAAAGCAGCTGATGCTGTCTGTGTGGGGACTCTGAATTGTTCCTGGACCTTATATCAGCAGTGTAAAGGGGGCCAGGTTACAGCTATGCTTAACGAGGAAAACAGGAGCTAAGCGGCTGCCAGAGGGCAATAGAGCGCACACCAGCCCTCCCTCCAGAGGAGACGGACGCTGTCTGCCTGAGGCTCTTGGCTGACGTGTGTTGTAAGATCTAACTTCCCTTTTTCCGTTTTCTTTTTAGTACAGAATAACTTTCCCTGCCTCAAGCCTGCACCACCCACTATCCAGCCCAGCCTCTAGCTTGGAAATGGGGCTTAAAATTTTTGAAAGCTCCTCATTCATCAAGCACCCCATCTTGAAAATTCAAAGGTCCCCAATACTTCCTCATTCCTCCTGCTTCTCCCTATCCCATTTGGAGCATCCACAGCTAACTAAGATCTTTATCTTCTTTTTCTCATTCAATCATTTTTACAGTCTTATAAGGTAGGTCTTATCCCATTTTTACAGAAGGGGAGGTGGAGCCTCGGAGAGGTTGAGGTCTTGGCTGAAGATCACACAACTGTAATGGGGAGTAGCTAGAACTCGAATTCAGGCCTCTGGCACCTGCTTCCTTGTTCCTCTATACCTGCCGTTCCCTGGGGGGTGGATGGCAGGTGCCCAATGCTCACAGAGCAGTGTGCCAGATGAGTGGCAGGAGGGAGAAGTGAGAAGGTGAAGGAAGCTATTGTGGCACAGTTTAGCCTCAAGCCAGCCTTGGCTGATGAAGCCACCTTCCAGGCCCCAGGAGACTTCTCTCTCAGTAGCTACTCCTGATTTGGCCCAGAAGCAAGTGCCTCTGTCTCCTCCTTCACCTTCAGAGCTTTCTCACCAGCCTGACCTGCTAAGCCTTTGTCCCCTTGCAGGGCTGCAAAGGGGTCTGCAATGCCTGCACCGCTGGCCCCTGCTGGGTGGTCTTGGTCCAGTTGCTGTCTCCAGGCTGGAGGCTGCTTTGGGCCTCTACCCCAGGAGCTACGGACAGGCCAGTAAGAGTCTCCAGAGAGGCCAGACCCCATCTAACCCAGAGGGGTTAGTTGGATGAGGACCAGCTGGGTTGGGGCAGGAAAATCTCAGGCTTTATCTCCGACTATTGCCATGCATCCCCTCTTCCCACCATCAGCTTCTACTTCCCAGGGCTGCAGTTGCTGATCTATTCAGGCCCCTCTTGGACCCCTTCCCCTTGCAGCTCTGCTTTGAGAGCCAGCTGACTGCTCTCTCCAGCCTATCGTCCCTGGTAGCTGCCCTTCTTGCCAGGGGCACTAGCTGTAGCTGTTCCCCAGGGCTTGGGAAAATACCCCACACTTGACCCTGACCCCCGGGTAGAGAGGAATGTTTAGGCGGGAACTTGTGTAGGATCTGCTGTCTGGCAGGCAGCCTTCCTGGGGCCTGGGATGAGTGATGGGGAGGGGCCAAGGGGTCAGGGACTCTCCCAGCCTGGCGGGGACAGGGAGGGCGGAGAGGGGAAGAGGGAGACTTAGGGCCCAGGTCAGGCAAGGGGCAGAATCCCATTCTCAGGACCCATGCCAAATGCTGGATTGCCTCTTGCAGCTGCCCCACTCCTTCTTGAAGCAGTAAGATGTGCAGTGTTCTCAGAGTCTGTTCCCAGATCACACCTGGCCAGTTTTCTTTCCAGGGAGGCTGAGTTCAGGGCCCAGAATTAACAAAGGGCACTAGGGGTGGATAGCCATCAATCAAGTCTCACTCTTCTCATCTGAAAATGGCAAGTAGGGCCAGGTTAGTGGTTTCCAAGCATGCTCTGATAAGCCCTGTGGTTCCTTAGATACCTCAGAGGCTACAAAGCAAGGGATGTGTGTGTGTGAATAGGGGTGTGAGGGAGGTGGGTTGGGACCCTTCTCAGCCAGAGCAGGCCCCCAGTTTCCTGTTTTCAATCCTTGAGCTGGTCCATGAGGCCCTGGCAGTCTGGTCCCTGCATCTCTCACCTTCATTTGAGCCACCTTACTTGCCTGGCTTCACCACAGTGACCTTCTGCAATTTCCTTGAACACAAATGCTTTTCTACCTCGGGGATTGTTCTCATAATATGTTCCATCTGGACCATTCTTCTCCCTGTCTCTTTCTTATTTCCTATATACCCTTCAGATCTCAGCTCAAATGGCACTTCTTTGGAAATGTCTCTTCAACACCTCCCAAGTCTATATTAGGGCACCTAGCTGCATACACCTTTTTCATGGCCTTAATTCAATTGCAACTCATTATCGCTCTACTTGTCTAATTATTTGTTCAATGTCTGCCTCCCCCACTAACCCATAAGCTCATGAGGGCAGGGACCAGGTCTGTATCGTTGCTGTTGTGTTCTTCTGGCACACAGTAGGCATTCAATAAATATTTGCTGAACGTTGAAATACTGCATGAAAGTTTTTTGAAAAGTTTGAAAAACATTGGCCTGGAGGCTTTCTCAGACCAGTTCAGTACTGCATTCACACCTTTAAAGCTTAGACGTAGTTACTTTTTTTTGTTTTTTAAAGATTTTTATTGGTGAATTGGGGGGATGGGAACAGACAAGTTGCTGTCGTTTTTGTTCTTCAGTCTAGTTGTGGAGGACATTGCTTCACTGGCCCAAGTTGGCACCATTATTGCGCTCTTCCCGGGCAAGGCAGATCAGTCGCCGGCTTCTGGACGGCCGCTCACTGCGGCTGCTGGCCACTCACGCTGGCTGCTGGCTACATACGGTAGCCCATGGCAACCCACTGCCACAGGGGCTGCAGCCTACGCCGTCGCCGGCAACTCACGGGCAGCCCAGCTCCAGGTTGAGCTGTTGTTCTGCATCTTAGCTGTGGAGGGCAGTGTCACTGGCCCTCATGTGGGATCCAAACCGGGGCCCTCTGGTGTCCCAAGCCAGTTCTTAACCATTGCGCCACTCGGCCGGCCCGATGTAGTTACTTTTAGCCCCCAAATATTTCTGCTCCTCCGCATTAAAATCTTACCTGGTCTTTTCTTAACTTCCTGGGTGCTTCAGGAGGGTGTGATGTGGACAGTAATGGGAAGAATAAAGAAATCCCAAGAAAAACAAAACAATAGCTTCTCCACCACCCTGGAGAAGTGGGTGGGAGTGGGGAGAACCATGTGCTGGAAGAAAAGGGACAGGCCCAATATTGAGTCCCAGGGGCTTTGCTTGTCCCAGCGCTCACCTGTCCTACATCCATCAAGCTGCCTGGAAGCGGGTGGGGCAGCCGCTCAGGCCACAGTGACCACAGCTCTCAGACCAGCTGTTTCCTTGCTTTTGAATCAGTGGCTGACCCCGTGCTGTCCCCAGCCTGTTCCAAGCAACCTGGGAGACTTCCAAGCATGGCTTTTGCAGGCCAGATGTGTGTCCACTGGCTGTGAATTCTTGCATGGAGAACAGGTGGGTGGTAATTACTCTAGCAGGAGCCAAGCATGACTGGAAGCTAAGGAGACAATTCTATCGAGCTGTCAAGAACAGAAAAACAGTCTTCTTTCCCTGAGCTTGCCTTTATAGGGGAAAAGGGAGATGAAATGCAGGACTGGAGCAAGAGCCTTGGCCCCCATGGCAGATTCGAAGTGTCCTGGAAATTCCCATATCCCACTCCACGCACGTCCCTCCTCTCTAAACTGAATGCCATGTGTAGTGAACATCTGCTGTGTGCATATGAGCAGCACTCCTTTCCCTTTCTCGGATAAGAGAAACTCAATTTTCCTTTGGGGAACTCTGCTTCACCTATTCCAGGCATTCCTGGTGGAGCTGTCAGCCAGGGGGTCCTCCCACCCCCTACTCATGGGCACAGGACCCCAGGAACTTCCATCACACTCTCTTATGGGGGATTTCAACCTGGGATGGAGTTGCAACAGACCACAGAAGGCGGCTAACTTGGACTCATCCAATGCCAAGCCAGCCCATGGGTTCCTGCCACCCAGACTCCCAGAGCTGCCCTGGTCACTGGCTTTTCCAGGCTTGGTTGTTGAACACCTCCTTCAGCACCCTGTATATTTCCAATAAATTTTTTTTTGCCCACTTAAGTTTGCAGGAGTCAGCTTGTAGAGCTTGTGGCCAAAGATGACGTGAATCTCACATGCTTGTATCTAGCCTTCTTTCCCAGCCCTTCCTCTTCCTCTCATTCACCTGCAGACCCATTTTTATTTTCTATACCCCCCAAACCATTCTACTCCCAACCTTTTCCCTCCTATGCAGATCTACTCTCAGGAAAGGGTCTACACGTGTCATGTACACTTCAGTGTGAATGAAAACATTGTCTAGCTCTCATATGGTTAGATGAACTTCCAGCCCTATGTCTAAGTGTTAACCTAGTGCCTTTGCCTCTTGTTTGAAAAATTAGAAGCATTCATGAAGAGGTGGAAGAGAGACTTAGGTGACAGAGTAGGCTTTCCACAAAATACTCTGAAATGAGCCCTGACCACTTCTCCCTAGAACTCATCATTTGCGTGCATTGGCAATTGCTTTGTCCCAGCGCTGGTCTGTTCAGTAGCTGTCTATATCTGCCTTCCATGTACTATCCCCTGATACTCATTAAGTTTTTTCCCCCACTGGAGTTACCTGCTTCAAACTACGAGATCTTGATTCAGTGCAACTGAGCACCGACAGCGTGAAAGGTCTGGAGCCATTTGTATTTGGGATAAAATGTGCTTGTTGTTGAGGTTCGCAGCCTTGTTGAGCAAACAGATTCTACCGACGTTGTCTCCTACGTGGAATGAGTGCTGTTGGAGAGATGAGGCAATTGCCCTGGGACCACAAAGGAGGGAGGCCTGCAGAGAGGAGGGGCCCAGCCTCCAATCCACCTGGCCTCTCTCTCGGTTTGTGTGTAAATTAGGGTTCTTTGGTTGCAAGAAGTTATAAGGATTCTGACTAATTTGTACATGGAAAAGAGTAGGGTTACCAGAAAGATTTTTAGGACCAAATAGAATAGAAATAAGAACTGAACAGATAGGTATCAAGGTCAGGAATCTAGGCAGCAATGGAGCTCTCAGCACCAAGAACTCCTTGGACTATGTCCTTTTTGGGAGTTGCCATTGGATGGTTCAGTTATAACTGTGTGTCTCTGCTTCAGGGTCAAATCATGGCAGAGAATCTGATTGGCCAGTTTGGGTCATGTGCCCCATAGCAAGTATTGCAATTGGCTGCCTCATCAGAATGACCTAGAAAATGGAAGGACAGTTTCCTAAAGGAAAAGGGATGCTGTTACCAGAATAAGAGAGGGAAAGGATGCTGGGCAGATAAAACGACAAAGCCCATCTTAGTTGCAGGCTAGAGGGTGGGTCCACCGTTGACTGGGGCTGCTCCCATGGCAATGGCTGAGTGAAAGACCGTAACCAAGGGAAACACTGTGTACACAGTAGGCTCAGTCTCCTCGTGATGCAGGCGGATAAACTGAGGCACCAAGATGGGGGGTGACTTGCTTCTGGTCACAGCCTAGGTTCTAACCTGCAGCCAGTGCTGAACAAGGGTACACAGAAGGTCAGACTGGACCCAGAGGCTTCTGCTTCTGGTAGAAAGTTTCCATATTAGAAATGGAGAGGGGGTAAGGGTCCCTGTGGAAATCACTGGGAGGGGTCCTAAGACCCTGCATATAAAAGGTTAATGTGAATGTCCCATAAACATTTGTCCAGCTGCCCTGGCTGTACCCTGGAGCTGGGAGGCAGAGTTGGCTCCCCCACACTTCCAACGCCATGTCCAGGATCCAAACAGAAATGCTAGGATCCTGGACCCCTGTCCAGGTGAACTGTCTGGGGCTATGTCTAGCTCCTGGCTCCAGTGGGGCTTTCAGAGCTGGCCCTGGGACTTTCAAAGTGACCTTCCCTCCAGTGCCTCAGGACAGTCCTCTGCAGAGAATGCCAGGCTCAGGCCTCCGTCTCAGCCCTGCCCCACCCCTGCCAGGCCTAGTCAGGTTCCTGCACACCCAGGCAAGCTCCATCCTTCTTGGTGTTTACAGTGTGAATACTTGTGGTCATTTCTGCTGCCCTGCCGGTGCTGGGAGGACGCATCCATTCTGCCTGCTCTTATTAAATCAGTAGACCATCCAGCTTTTGCTTTTCCTCAGATTCTCTCCTCAGGGCCTGCGGCTATAGCTGACACCCCCTGGGCTTTTCCCTTCCCAGGGTTGGCAGGGTAGCCCCTTGGCACTCCCTCCCCTAAACTGTTGCCCCTTGGCATTTTTCTAATCCCTTTTCCCCAAGAAGGTCTCATTTCAGCCTCAGCTGATCTGCCCTCACCTCCCAAGTCCCCTTCTCCTGAAAGTTACAGGCTCCAGCTTGAGAACCCAGGGTGTGGAGAAGGGACCAGCCCTCCTCCCACCCTGTTCGATCCTCTCCTGTCCAGCTGGCATGAGGAAGGCTTTCCCTTTGCTGGCCTTCTCATGCTGGGCTGTTTCTGCCTGCTTCTAGCTCATTAGTGCAGATATCACTGAGCTCACAGCCCTGCTCGGGCAGGTCCCTTCCCATACCCCTGCCCCAGCACCCT
>NW_017731399.1:2681918-2723528 GCF_001890085.2 Hipposideros armiger
CAGCCAATCCAAGTCAGTGTAAAAGTCCATAGACAGGTTTTACTGGGGTGATCTGAAGAGGTCATGACACCTAGGGCTGTACGGGGTCTCCTCAAGCCATCTAGCCTTCCTCTGCCTTCTGGGGAAAACATTAAAACCATCCCAGATCCACAAGCATTTAATCGGCTTTTAGGGACAGCTGCCTTCCCCTTGCCTGTAACAGAAGGAAATGTCACATGAAACTTTTTTAATGTGTAAAATCTCATACTGTCCTTTCTCCTTGCACATACACACCTACAAACCTCGTACTGAACTGAAATAATTTCCACTGCAGTTTTAGTCAATGACACTTCACACTGTTTTCAGCAAGCATGAAGAATAAATGCTCACCGTCTTCTACATTAAACAAACAAAGCAAACACCTTAATGTTCACGAAAACCTGGTGAAATTGTCCTTTGTGTCCTTTTTCTCCTGGCTGAGGGGCTTTAAGACCGTTCTCCTGGGGGCATATACATTGGCCATCCCTGTCGCTCCTTTATAACTTGCCTTCTGGATTTGCCCTGAGTTATCTGACCTTAGGACGCCAGGGGCAGAGCCTGTATCTCTAGCCTAGGCGAGCG
Organism: Hipposideros armiger; assembly: GCF_001890085.2. Classification (NCBI taxonomy): domain Eukaryota; kingdom Metazoa; phylum Chordata; class Mammalia; order Chiroptera; family Hipposideridae; genus Hipposideros; species Hipposideros armiger. Next base: position 2,682,519 of record NW_017731399.1, read on the forward strand.
TTGAAATACATTCATGGGTTGTGAAATCAAGGTAGTGAGTCACAACCAGCATTTAAAAACAAAAAATAGAAGAGAGGTAATAGGAAACATGAGAATACATTGCACATAAGGGTAAGTTGTTCCAGTTATAGATGAATGCCCTTGTATAGTGAGTTGTGTTGTAAGATATGTTTTTTACTGTGAGCTGTGGTTACAAAGTTTGAAAGCCACCACTCCAGCTGACTTGCGCTGTTGGTCCCATTTAGCGTGGAAGTGAGGGACACAGTGATCTGTGACCTTGCCAGGCCCTGGGGCTCCCTTGGGGCCAGGGATGTGGATGAAGAGACAACAGAAGGTGTCATCTGGAACACTCTCTAATGGAATCTGTGTGAGCAATCTTGGGTGGTTGTTGGGTGAGTGGATGGCTGGAGGTTAGACAGCCCCTCGCGTCCCTTTGCCTCTGAGATTCTGCTCAGACCCCACTGTACACCATTACACTCTTCCTTTACTCCTCCCACATGCTGGGAGGGGGACCCAGGTCCCTTTGTCTGATTCCTCACGCCACAAAATAAGGTATTAGGAACAGTAGTTCTGGTTACTTGTCACACAGGATGGCCCCTGTGGCTGGACATGCAGAACCTGCTGTAAGTATTGTCATTTATACAATGTGAAGCACAAACTGTTGCAGCCTCCCTCTTCCACCTCCCTCCTTCAGCTGTGGTTCTTATTCAGAGATAAGAAAGACTGTTGGGTTTGATTTCAAGGGGCAGGTTCAGAAGCCTGCATTTAACTCATTCCCCTCCGGCTCTGCTACCCACCTGTGTTGTCATGTTCCTTGGAACTTTGGAGCAGTTGCCCTTATACCCCAGAGTGAATGACTGCAAGCTCTGTGAGGGAGCCTGGTGCATAGAAGCCCAACAAATGTTGGCTGGACGAATGAATCGCCTCTTGAGTGTTTGTTTTGGTGACCAGACAGCACTATAACTGGAGGCTGTTAAGGATTCCTTTTCCTGTGCCATGGAATCAAGAGTTCATGCTGGAGCAATGCCAGCAGCTCCAGTCATGACCATTGGCAACTCAGGCTGTGCAGAAGCTCCACACAGCTTTCCAAGTCCTTGAAAACAGGATTCTTCCAACTTCTAGATGTTGGTTTTTATTTCTACACCATGATGGCCATTCCTGGTGGGTGACTAAAACAGGCCATCAAACAAACAAAGCTCCCATTGAGAAAGCTGCATTAAATTCTTCTCGAACCCACTCACATGATGGGTCCCCAGTTCCCTTTGTCCCTCAGGAGATGTGCAGATACATTCGTGTTTCATCTCCTGCTCTTCTTCCTATCTCAGGAAATCGCCACATGGTTACCATGAACTTCACCTTGCATCCTCTCCTTCCTATGTCTTATCTCTGGGGAGATGTGGGAAGAGCGTGAGGCAGAGACACAAGGAGGTTGTGAGGTTGGCCTTTAGGTATGTGTTTTAAAATAAACACAGGTCCTCTCAAGCCATCTCTCTGGCCTTTTGACCTATTCCCCTTGGTTTCCCGGGATTACTCAGCTGTCTGCCCTGACTTTGGTGAAACCTACTTTTGTGTGACTGCTGACCCCTGAGCTAGCTCATGGCTCAAGGGAGCCCTCAGTGGCCGAAGGACTCCTGAACACCAGCAGTGAGGCACCTGGGGTTTCAGGAGTCAGAGCCACTCTGCCTTCCCAAAGGTTAACTCTCAACATCTGAGATGAGGAGCCCAAGGCCAAGAGTGGAGAAGAGACCTTGGGCAAAGAGAGGTAATGAAATCTTAGGAATACCCAGAGACTTTCATGGACTCAGACACTCCTTAAAAGTCTTCCTCCCATGTAGAAATCCTTTCTACAATGCCCATCCAGCCTCTCTTTGAACACTTCCACTCTCACAGGGCTCATTACTCAGAAATGGGATCTGTCCTGCTGTTGGTCAACCCCAAATATTATATTCTATAAGTGGAAATCTGAGTTCCCATGTTTTTTCTTGTTTGTGACCCAGGATCTGGAACAACACTGAGAACTTTATTCTGGCATTAACTTTCCATTTTATGTGACATCTCAGTAACTTTGACTAGAGTTGTCCGTGCTTTCCTTTCTTAAACCTAATCTTTCTTTGGATTCTATGCCACTTCCTCCTACTACTTGGATATTCCTTTATTATTTCCTTTGCAGGATTCTTCTTCTTTCTCCAATCTCAAGGTACTAAACCCTTAACTCTTTAAAAAATGTTATTAGACATATTTTATGTCATACAGTTCACCCTTTCAAAGTACAATTCATTTATTTTTTAATAAATTTACCAAGTTGTGCAACCATCGCCATAAATCAATTTTAGAACATTTTTAGCACCCCAATAAGATCTCTTGTGCCCATTTATACTGTTAACCCTCCTCCCCCTGCTCCCCACTCCCAGCCCTGTCCCTTGAATCTATATACTTTCTACCTCTATAGCTTTGCCCTTTTGGGATATTTCATATAAATGGTATCATACAATATGTGGTGCTGTGACTGGCTTCTTTTACTGTGTATAGTGTTGTTCAGATTCATTCATGTAGTAGCATATATTATTGGTAGTTCACTTCTCTTTATTGCTGAGTTGTATTTCATTCTATGGACATACCAGATTTTATTGATCCATTCATCAGTCGAAGGACATTTAGCCAATAATTAACCTTTGATTTTTAAGAATGCTGCTACTAAGTCTATATCATTTATGTGCAAGTCTTTGCATGGATATACTAAACCCTAACACTTCTCACTCTTGAGGCAATCTCTTCCAGGTCCACAGTTATAAAGCCCATACCCACAGCCTTTTTCTCATGAACATGCAGTTAGATTACATTTCCCAGCCTCCCTTGTTGTAAGTTATGACCATCGACTGAGTTCTGGCCAATGGAATGTGGACAGAATGATGTTTGCTTCTTCCAGACATTGCCCTTAAAAAAAACCTGTGCAATCCTCCACATGTTTTCTCTTCCTCCATCTACTGGCTGAAGGAGAAGGCGAAAGAATCTCTATATTAGAGCTCCATGCTGGAAGGATCCTCAGACCCTGCATGACAATGTGGTTCAGATCCCTGCTTGATGTGAATAAACATAAACTCACTGTTTTGGGGTTGTTTCTTACTAGAGTTAACCTGTTATGACTAATGCAAACAGAACGATAGAATCCCTCTCTTACCTGATAATCCTACAAGCAGTTGAAAGTTGCCAGAGTCTCTCCCACCAAGATTTCTGTCTCCAGTATCTCAACTAATCCTGGGTAGTATTTATCTCCATTCAGGTCACCTTCTCATAGACATGCTTTAAGGTTGTAATAAGCCATTTAAAACATGGCAACAGAATCAAGCACAAAACTACCATTGTGTTTGAACAGCTTGGAGCACACTTTTTTTTTTTTTAAGATTTTATTGGGAATTAGGAGAGGGGAACAGTGTTGGGGAATCAGGGAAGGGGAGCAGACAAGTTGCTGTTCTTTGGTTCTTCAGTCTAGTTGTGGAGGACGTCGCTTCACTGGCCCATGTTGGTATTATCATTGCGCTCTTCCTGGGTGAGGCAGATCGGTCACCGGCCTCTGGACGGCCGCTCACAGTGGCTCTTGGCAGCTCACACCGGCTGCCGGCTGTGCACGCTGGCTGCCAGCCACACACGGTAGCTTATGGCAGCCCACTGCAGCAGGGGCTGCAGCCTAGCCGTTGCCAGCGACTCACGGCAGCCCAGCTCCAGGTTGAGCTGTTGTTCACCATCTTGGCTGTAGAGGGCAGTGTCACTGGCCCCCTCATGTGGGATCCAAACCAGGGCCCTGCTGCACAGAGTTGGCGTCCCAAGCCAGCTCTTAGCTAACGCGCCACTCGGCTGGCCCTGGAGCACACTTTTATCCTTCCTGTTCTGAGCCCTGGATTCTATCAGAGATGGCACTAAGCCTTTTAGAAGTTTACATTGTTAGTTATTCAAACCAGTGGTTAACTAGGATCTCCTTTTTCACCAGCCTCTGTACCTCCCCCCCTCACCCAAATAAGGTCATTTTACATGAAGTGCTATCAAAGTAAGCATCCCTCATCTTTTAATTATTATTTGTTTTGGACCAAGATGCAAGACTTATTTGCTTATCTTTATTAAATCTCAACTTATATAGATCAGTTTATATCTTGCTTCTATCATCCAGTTTTATCATTTATTCCTCCAATTTTATGTCATGTGAAAATTTGATAGACATGCCTTTTCTGACTTCATCCAAATTGTGAGAAGTCTTATACAGGTCCCAGCCCTGTCTCAGGTGCTACCATAGATCTCAATAACCTTCATCCATTCTGCAATATGGGCAATGGTTGTTTAAACATCTACACATTTATCTAGCTGCATTACTGTAGGCTCCACATTTTCCCAGCCTATCCACATTGAATCTTGTTTGAATTTCATCTGATTATCATTCAAAAATCTGGCAGTTTCTCTGATCAGGAACCCCATTGAAAAAGGAAATGGGGTAGGCCCTGGTACAGTTTAATTTTTGTAGGCTTGGTTCTTGTAATTGTTGCTGTGCCTCCTCCTCACGTCCTGTCCACCTTCTCCATCAGAGACTTGCCCTGCCTTTCAGATCCCACTCAGATAACATCTCTAGAATCTTCCCTGACCAATTGTCCCATATTCCCATCCTGGAATGCTCTGTCCTTATAGTCACATTACACCCTGAGCTTATCTCAATCACAGCACTTCCCATGATAGGTGTGGCTGCCTTTCCTGTTACACTGGATGTTCCTTGGGGATAGGGACTAAGCTTTCTTCTTCTTGGCAACACTGATGCCTGACAAAGAGGTGCTCAATGATGGCTGAAGTGCACTAGGCACTCCCCAGCTATCCGTTTGATGTCAAACACATATGGCTTATCTATCTATGGGCTAAGCTATGAGGGAGACTGCAGAGTGGGTGGGCTTGGATATGTGTATTATGACACTTAGGCATGACATAGCTTCAACATATGCTTGTGGGATTGGAGAGGAACCTAAGGCCAAGTATGAGTGACTGGGCGACTGAGTCTCCAGAGAGACCCAGGTCCAGAGCACGTGGGGAACTCAGACAGTGGAGGTACTTGGGAAAGAAGGGATAGTCAGGTTGGTGGGTCATGGCAGCAGGAGCCGGGAGACCAGGCCAGACCTGACACATCATATGGGGAGACAGACAGGTGGAAGCAGGGCTGAGGGACTTTTATTTCTTTATATATTTTTATTTTTTTTATTGGGGAACAGTGTGTGTTTCCAGGACCCATCAGCTCCAAGTCAAGTAGTTGTGGAGGGCGCAGCTCAGTGGCCCATGTGGGGATTGAACCGGCAACCTAGGTCTTATGAGCCCTGTGCTCTAACCAACTGAGCTAACCGGCCGCCCCCTGAGGAACTTTTAAGCAAGGCAAGCTCACTGGCTTTCTGTTGATTGGTGTTTATTTGGAGTAGCTTTAAGTGGGCTGATGGAAATTAGGAGCATGCCACTTCCTCCCCACATAAATGAATCCTTGCTATTGACCAGAGGACATCGGTTTCAGAATTCCAGATCAATAATCTGTCCCTTCCAGGGCAAGCTTGGGGCTTGGATGTGGGGAACAGGTCCATCTTCCTGATAAAGGGAGCTGACTAGAGCTAAGCCCCCCATAAATTGACCCCAACCTACCCGCTTCCATACTTATCCCCTTACATAACCCTTCATTCCTATCTAAACTCCACTACATAAGTGGCTTGTAATTCCCCTAATAGCCCCAGCTTTGTCTTCCATCCGTGCCTTTGCATATGCAGTGCCTCTCCTTGGCACATCCCCCTCCCCTACACGGTGACCTCTCCCTTAGCCTTCGATGTTCAAGTCAAAGTCAGGGCTCTCTGAGACATGCTCCCTAGCCAAACCCCGCCTTGCATGGTTGGCAGTACTTCAGTGTTCCAGAAAGACTGTTAATTCCCCTGTTGAAGCACTTACCATCACACAGGCAGTGAGGATGTCCTACCCATTCTCAGTGCCTGGCACATACTAGTACTCAACAAAATACACTCAATACACAGGTACTCAACAAAAAGCTTATGGAATGGAGGACATCATGTTCCCAGCCAAACAAGTTGAGCGTTAGAAGGTAGGCAGGTGCCTAGAGGCATCTTGGGCAGCAAAAGAAATTCTAGGTCCCGCCAAATAGCGCACCTGGGAGTATAAATACACATTATGAGACCAAGGCTGCAGGTGGCAGGTTTCAGCAGCTAAGCAGGGGAGCATAGTGTGTGTGTGTGTGTGTGTGTGTGTGCCAGAGAGAGAGAGAGAGAGAGAGAGAGAGAGAGAGAGAGAGAGACCAGTTCTCCATGGAGCAATGGTTCAATCAGAAAGGGAGACTGCTTCCCCTCAATCGCTGTGGACCCTTCTCCGTTTCTTCTTGCGAACTGGAAGAGCAGAGATGCTGACAGCTTATCTCTAATACACCCTTCCTGGCCCCCAACCCCATCCCTCTTCACCAGCGGCTTTGGCACTTGCACCTACCGTGTCAGAGATGTTCCCAGGCTCTGAGGCCCTGCTGCTGACATGCACAGCCACTCATGGCTTCCCTGGCCAAGACGGCCAAATAGCTCCCAGCTTCTTGGGGGAAGTTGAAAGAGAAAGAGGTGAGAGGCCTAGGAGTCAGGAGACCCAGGGTTCAAGTGCTGGTGCTGTCAATAAGCAGTCATGTGGCCTTGGACAAACCTTTGGGACCTCAGTTTCCTCAACTGTAAATTGAAGGAATGGGCTGGCTGACCTCTCAGGGGGGCCCCTCCTGTAGTTCTTGGATCTACACCCACCCTTTTCTCTCAGCTCCTCAAATCAAAGCCTTAATGTTGACAGTGAATCTGAGCTCATCCAGGAAAATCCTCTTTTTTTATAGAGGAGGAAACAGAGGTCCTGGGAGGGGAAGGGGCGTGATCAGGGAGTGAGACCCCAGGGGCACGTGCAGGTTAGAACCAGGTCTGTGCTCCGTGCCATGATCTGACCTTGTCCTAGAACATGACTGTCTTAGCCTGTGCTCTCAGAAAATGTACAAGCACGACAGTTGTTTACAAGCCTGTTTCTCCACGGCTGTCTTTAGACACAGGTGGGGAGGAGTGGAGTGGAGCTGACGATGTGCCCGAAGCAGCACCATCTTCAGGCAAGGACCTGAGGAGGAGTGAGAAGAAAGTGGGCAAGGCGCAGGGCTTCCCGACTGGCTATGGGGGGCTCCGAGGAGGGGGAAAGCGGAGACGCCTTTTTCCCCTCTTGGCCACCCGCCCTCTCCGGCCTGAGGTCTGGTCTGGTGAGGCAGAGCACACAGCATGCCTCTGCTGTCTGTGTGAGTTCCTGAGGAGTGAGATCTTTAATTTTTGTCTGCTGAGCCCCGATGGGCAAGGGGCCAGCCTGTGTTACAACCTCCTGGAGGCCCCTGGGCCAAGGCACTCAGACCAGAGTGGACGGAAACGGAATGAGTCACACAGACTGGCTGGGACCAGGCTGCACCTACCCTCCCTCGTCTGTGCCCTGTACTGGGGAGCTTTAGGGTCTGGGCCTGTCCCTAAGGGTTTGAGGTCCTAGTGAGGGTAGTGGGAGGCGCCGGGGTGGGAGGCATCGAGTGTCCTCATTCTCTGAGGACATATGATCCAGGGGAAAATGGAGGCCAGGAGATGATGGCAGGAGGTACCATCCCCTTTCTTTGCCTTGAGGATGAAGAGTGAGCAGGAGGTTACTGACAGGGCTCCCAGGAAGAGCTTAATCTAAGAAAGACCCTACAGCAGCCCCTGTTTCTGTCCCCATCACCTCTATCCCTTGGGCTGTGTGGGATGTCACTGGGTCCCAGCAGGAAACCATGGTAGGCACAAGGCTTCTTGGGAAGGCTCCAATGACGACAGCCAAGGGAAGTTGCTGGGAGACTCCAGTGACAGCCAAGGGAAGTTGTTTCCTGCTCTCCTTGTCCTCAAATTCCTTCAGAGCCATTCCAAGTCTGGGATAGGTCTCCACAGTCCTTTGGCCCACAGGGCTTTCTCCCTGGAGGTTCTGAAAAGATAATACAGTGTGTGATCCCTCCCCATCCAACTACAGCTCTGCCCACCAGTAGAGTACGAAGCCTCTGTGATCTTACTGAGGGGAATTAAAAGAAAGAGGCTTTCCAGGTTGTTCATATTGTTTTCTTGTTCAGGTCTTCAAGATTCTACTTGGGGAGGAGTTATGCATCAGCCCCCCAGGAGTTCAAGAAGATTCCACTCCAGCCAGAGGTAAATAGGAAATGTTGTTTGAGCTTTAGCTAAACGCACAGAGCTTTCAGAGCAGCCCACCCTTGTATCAGAGACTGAAAATGAAGGGAAACTAAGTGCAATCAGTTATTTGGAAGAGCTGCCCATTTCGCATCAGTGCAGGACATCCTGGAGCGAGTGCAATGTACTGTAGTGGAAACAGCACGGACTTTGGAGCCCTTCAGACTTTTCAGTTGAATCCTGGCTTGACTCCTAGCTGTATGACCTTGAGCATGAGACTTCACCCTCCTGGGTTTGTGAAATGGCAATTACCATGCCTACCACACAGGGCCACATAGATGCTCTATTTATGTCACGTCTCTTTTCCAAAGAGAAAAGCTGAGGGTTGAGATGAACCTTACTCAGCAATTGAAAATGACTTGGTGTAAGGCAAACTTGGTTTCCTTCCTTCTCCTTGGTGAGTGGGACTCAGAGTCACTGAAACTCACCACGAGGACTTTGTCTGCCCTTGACCCAAAGTGGACCCCAGCTGTAAATAGGCCCGAGGAGGGTGGGATGTGACTGGTGGGGGCTAATTTGTGACAGCAATTCCACGTGGCCATCAGCACCCCCACCACACCACAAACAGATGTGAATGCTTCCGTGTCCCAGAGAACTACAGGCAGAACTGCATTTCCAGAGAAATGCTACTCTGGAAGCTGGCTGTGGTTTAGTGTCTGGAACCAGACAAACCAGGAGGGAATCTTAGGGTAGCTACTTACTAGCCTTGTGATTATGGGCAAGTCATTTTACCTCTCTGAGCCTTCATCTCTTCATCTGCTACGTGATGAACTAATAGCACTTTCTTCGTAAGATTACTATGAGGATGAAACGAGAACATGTCTGTACAACTCTTGGCACAGTGCCTGGTGTATTTTAAGCCCTTGAGAAATATCAGCTGGTAAATGGAGTAGCAGTAATTGATACCCTCCCATCACAGGGTAGATGGGGCTGGCTATCTAATGTGCCCTGAAGGTGGGAGTGCCATGAAGAGCATCATTATCTCCATTTTTCAGATGAGAAAATAGAAGCCAAGTGTAGCTGAGAACTGAGCTCAGTTTGAACAAGACAGAAACATTCATGCTCGTGGGAGGAGACGGCACAGGCAGTCCAGGGCAGGGTGGCTGTGAGTTCTGGGGGGATGCCAGGCCACGGTGTCTGAGGTGGAGTGGTCTTGGCAGCCTCTGTGGGCCTTGAAGTCCTTGTGCAGGAGGGAGCTGGGGCCGCTTCATACAGCCTCCGCCTTCCAAACTGGAGGCTGAAGCTGCGTAGTGCAGGGGTCCCAGCTGCCCAGCATCTGGACCAGGAAGGATATCGCAGCCCCTGAGCGGCTCCCATCTGGAAGGCTGGGGCCCAATCAACCTTTCTTCAGCTGTTCTGCCCACTGATTAACCAGGAAATATGTTATTTGTTCTGAGCAAGGGAACAAGCTCTCCTGGGGAGAGGAATTCGGGGCTGGAGGTCCAGTCACTTCCAAAGAAGAAAAATCCCTGGAATTCTGTCAGGAGTCTGGGTCTCAACAAAAGAAACAGAAATGCAGTCCTTGCTTTCGGTCCTTATTTACCAAACTAGTTCAGGTTCTGGTAGCTTTCTGGCCGCCAGCATTATTCCAGGAAGACATGAGAAAGCAATTAGGTTGCCCTGGGTGTCCAGCCGACTGCCATGCCCGCACGTGGTACACGTGTCCTGGCAAACCTTTCCCCACTGCAATGTTTTTATCAACCCCTTGGGAGTGTCTCTGCAGGGCTTTCCAGAGATTTCCCTCCCCAGACCCAAGAGATGGGTGAGTAGGCTTAGCAGCCTTCTGTGCCTCATTAGGGGGGAAACTGGGATCAGGAGGTAAGGAAGTGACACATGGTGAGTCAAGGGCCATGCTGGAATCAGTGAGTTCCCTTCTTTTACTGGGCAGGGAGGGTAGAGGGGGACAGAAAGTTCTGATAACTCCATGTCCCCAGGGGCTTGAGTTGGGGGCTAGCAGGCACGGAAAACGGCATTGTGAATGTGCAGTAGAGGTATTTGGGTGGTGACAGCAGTAGAGGTGGTTGGGAAAGATGTCACTTTGGTTGTGAGGAGGGCTATAGGGTCATAAGCCCACAGAGTAAGGCAAGATGGTGCAGTCTTAAAAACTTGGGCTCAGGGGGAATTGACCAAAGCTTGAATCCTGCATCTGCTGCTTATCAGCTGTGTGATCTTGGGCAAGCCAGTAACTTTCCCAGCCTCAGTTTCCTCCTTTGTGTATGTGGAAATAATAATGCCTCCTTTATTCGGTTAAATGGGCCAATTTATGTAGCACACTTCTTAGCACAGTGCTTGAACCATAGTGAGTCCCATAAATTTTGGCAGCTTAAGAAAAAGAAAAACCTCAAGAGTTTATAGGATTGGAGATCCAAAGAGCTGCACCAACAGATCCCAAAAGTTACAGGGAAAGGGAGTGATGGGCAGTAAGTGGGAGCAGGATAACAGGATAGCGCTGGGATGGGGAGTAGGAGGTGCAGTCTTCAAAGTAGATCAGCCAGGTCGTGGGCTCCCAGGACAACAGGGTGGGAATTTCCAAGGACCACTTGTACTCACCGAGGAGTGGGAGGGGCGCCTTGTGGTGAGGGAAGTGTGTCTGCCTGAGGGTTTTGGCCGAGGCCAAGCGGTGAGAGGCTGAATGGGCGGCAGGCTTCCAGGAGTGCAGACGGAGGAGACGAAGCAGTAATAATGACTTGGACACACGGGAGGAAAAAATAGCTCAGGGACGAAGATGATGCCAAGGTTTCTGGCCTTGGGAGGCTCATGGGGATCTGAGGTGAGCACTGAGGGATGAAGAAGAGAGCTCCTGAAGGAACAGGCAGATAGTTGGGAGAGGACGAGAGCCAGGAACTAAAGAGCTGGGTGGATAACGGGACGAGGAGAGGGAAGCATGGAGCGGAGCCTTTCCCGTAGCTGTGAAGGAGGAGTGTCTCAGTGAGAGAACTGAGCATTCTGGGAATCGAAATGGCATTCATCCCAAAGTGCAAGGCACAGAAATCAAGGAGATTCCTTGAGGCAGTAAGCACATGAATTTGGACCAGTAACTACCACCAGGAACACAGTTTTTCTCTCTTAAAATGGGTCTCATGATACCAGCCCTCCCTACTTCACGGAATTGTTCTTTCATTCATTCATTAGCCATCCATTGAACTCATATTTCTTGGCTGTCTATTAGAGTCAAGCACTGTTCTAGGTTCTGGGGAACCAGAGGCGAGCCAGGCGGACAAGATATGTGATCCTTTAGAGCTATCATTGTGGCTTGGGGAATCAGATAATAATGATTATTTTCATTGTTGAACAGCATTTTTCCCGTGGCCTTCGAATTTCTGCTGAAGACACAGGGTAGAACAATAAGGACTAAAGATTCTCACATTCCAAAGAGAAGTACTACACACTTTACTCGTGGCAGAACAGGTTCAACAGCTATCAAGCCACATCCCTCAATACCAGTGTACATATGAAAGGGATTGAAGGAAGTATTGATGTAGAGACCTGTTGTATTAGTAGGCAGGGCTGAGGTTTCCCCTGAGGGTACTCCCCAATGTAAACCTAGTAAAAGGAGCTCTATGAGAGCCAGTCAGAGAGATTGGGGGCCTCCAAGAAGAGGAGACTAGCATGAGTCCCCATAACTCTCCCTCCACTGATGCTGGCTGAGTTGCTGGAAACTGCAAGCACCCCAAAGCAACAAACCAACGCAAGAAAGTTCTTGGGAAAACCCAACGTATGTCTTTAGAAATTGGGGCTGTATATAGATGAAGAGACTTGTGGGCACTTCCTGTCTGGAGAATTCTGACTGTGGAGCCTGACTGGAGTGGCTTTTGTGGCAGGGTGAGGAACAGCCAACTCACCATTGGTTTGCTGGCATGGATGGAAAAGTCCATGAAGGGATATGGCAGTCTTCAAGAAGCTGGCCAGAGAGTGTTTTGCTACAGCAGTGCAGGGTGGAGGCCCTGCAGAGAGCTTCCCAAGAACCCATAAATGTGCCCATGAAAGAGTCAGCATTTGGCACCTGCCAGCCAAGGGCACCTACCACATAAGACTTGGCCACTTTTCCTCTAACACCTCTCCCCTAAACCTGACACAGAGGAGCCAGAGCAGAAAAGGGAGGTCAGAAAACTAGACCACACTCCACTATAGGCTCTCAAGCCAGGGGATAGTCCCATGGAGGGGCAGGGAGTAGTATTACATTGGATTCACGATTGCTTAAATTGGATGAGGGTTTGATTTGGGCAGGACCAGATTTTTTAGCGCCTGAAAATTGGTCTTAATTATAGAAATAAGACTGTTCTTGTGAGGGAAAGGCAAGCCAAAGACTCTGAGATTGAGAGTGGGGAAAGGAAATTCAACATACTATGGTTGAAGGCAGTAGGGGGAGAAAAATACAGCTGTTTCCTGATTGTCCTAAAGACCTGATGTTTTCAGGTTCAGCCCATCCAATAAACCAGTTATACAAGTAAGCAAATAAATAATTTCAACTAGTCATTAGATCCATGAAGGTAAAACAGGGTATGGGTTAGAGAGGGGTGACTTGGGAGTGAGAGGGCTGCTCTGGATTGGAGTGGAGGTTCAGGGATAGCCACTCCAGGAGGTGATATTTGAGCCAGAGAAGAGAAGTGATAAGGAGCTAGTCCTATAAACATCTTGGAGATAAGTGTGCCAGGGAGAAGGAAGTGTGCATTAGTTTGGCAAGTTCAAGGAGCAGAGAGGAGGCCAGTGCAGCTACAGTACAGTGGCCAGTGCCCCTGCAAGTGGTGAGACGGATCAGAGAGAGGGCCAGTTATACAGGGCTTTGTAGGACAAGGTCAGGAGTTGAGGCTGTATTCCAACATTAGATATTAACTGTGCCTGTCCTTTGTGTAGTGTGAGAAGTTGTAAACTTTGTGCCTTCTGCCTGCGCCATCTCTCTAGGAAACAGTAGGTTACAGAAATGCACCAGAGGCAGCCATGGTGCCCAAGTCTATAGGCTTTAGGGCAGGGGTCCATGGGTGTGAATGATGAGCTGATTGTTGGGGGTACTCAGATGAGTGGCAGTTGGCATTCTTGCACCCCCTATCTCCTCACTGCCAACACACAATGTGAGCACCCGATCAATCAGAGGCAAATCGAATCCCCCTTGTGGAAATTCCTGAGGGAGTGATGGACCTCTGAGCCCAGGGAAGGATTTCATCTCCCTCTTGGATACACGCTGTCCCCTTGAGTGACCTTATTCCAGCTCCTCCAGGTCTATGCCTGGGTGAAAAAGAAGACACCTTTTCCAGAATCCGCCATCACCGCCTCAGGCAGGACCCTGACGCAACAGGAAGGGGATTAAGATCAGGGAGCGAAGGCGGCTGGCAGCCGCTGGTTTGTCTACAAGCTACAGGATGGCCAAGGACGCGGCCAAGTCCGCTAGAGGGCGCGCGCCCCCCAGGCGACCTTCCAGCGCTCCCGCAACCAGGCGACTTTCCAGAGCTCCCCCGAGCTGTCCCAGCGCTAGCCCGCACGCCAGGCGGAAGCCCCAGTGACCGGGGCGGGAAGCAAAAGGGCTGGACGCCGGTCCCTAGGGTCCTGTCTCTGTCACGCCATTCTTGATACCTCTCTTGGCCTCCTTTCAGACCTTCGAGGCTGCAGACTTGGTCATCCAACCCCGAGTTTGTCCCTGAGGTCGGAGGCGGGAGATATATTCAGGAAAGGTCAGCAGTTCGAGCTTGCCCAGGACAGGAGAAAGGTGGCTCAGATGCCGTTGTCCCGGCAGGCGGCATCTCCGTTACCAGCCCTCGGGTCCATCCTGCGCGGTCCCCAGCTACTCACGGGTTAACCCCCCTCGCCGCCCGCTCGCTTCCCGGTGCCAAAGTGGGTGTTGCTGGAATTCCTCTCTCCCTCTCCAGTAATGAGGGGGCTGAGCTGTCCCTCCGAGGAGGGGGCATGGTGTGGATAAAAGAGACGAAAAAACACAGAGAGGTTTCAAAAAATAAAGCCCTTCGGTTCCCCCTTCAGAAGGCTACAGCTACGCGGAGAAGGCGCGAAGGTGTAGCGGCGGTGCGCTCCCAGCTGGAGACCCAGCGTGGACCCCAGACGCAGGGCGCGCAGCGCCGGGTGGCTCCCGCCGTCCAGTCCTCAACCCGGGGAGAGCCTGGCCCACAGTCTGTCTGACTCGGGGCCCCCTAGACCAGGAGAAGCGGGCCGCCAGGAGGGGACCCGAGGGCAGCCTGCAGGTCGCCTCGCGCACCAACTACCCTCCCCCCACCCACACACACACACGCTGTTCCCCACGCGCACTGCTCTCCAGAGGCCCCCAGCGCCATGAAGCTGCTGACCACCACCGCCTACCCTGGGCGCTCCCTGCGGAACCCCTGGAGGAGCTTCCTGCCTCTCACCCTGGCTCTCTTCATGAGCATGGGTCATGCTCAGAGGGATCGGGTGGGAAGATATGAGCTGGCTGGCAGGGACTTGAATCGGCTGTGGCGTCCCGGGGGTAGTCACCCTTCAGCGGCTGCAGCCAAGGTGTACAGCCTGTTCCGAGAGCAGGACGCGCCCGTCCCGGGCTCACCGCCCGCGGAGCAGACCCAACCCGGCTGGGGGAGCCCCAGGAGGCCCGGCAAGGCGGAGGCCAGGAGGCCGCCCCGCGCGCAGCAGCTGCGGCGAGTCCAGCCACCTGCGCAGACCTGGAGAAGCAATCCGCTGGGCCAGCAGCAGCCTGCACCCCGGACCAGGGCCGTCCCGGCTCTCCCGCGCCGCGGGACCCTGCAGCGACCCCGGGCTGCGCCCCCAACCTCGCCACGAGGGCGGCTCACGGGGTGAGCAGTGGGGAGGGAAGCACGGGGGCTGGGGGAAGCGAGGGCTGGGGCTGGAGTTGTGCACTCCTTACTGGAGGGATGTGCAGGCGAGAGGAGGGTGCTGGGCTCTGCCCTTCCTCCCTCTGGCCTCCGTACTGCAGGGAAACAGTACCGAACCCACTTCCAAAGAGTTTAGGAGGAGAAACAACATCCTCGCCCTTGCATACCAGCTTTCCAAGACCCGACGTTAAATCCTTTCCTAACGCGCCTCTGCATTCGCCCGCCCTCAGCTAACCGGTGCCCGCAGTCGCCGGCTGTGCTGCTAGGGTCCGAGAAGGAGGCGGGAGGGGACAGCAGGGTGGGCGTTCCGGGCGCTTGAGGCCCAGGGGAGGTTGAGTGGGCGCAGCGGGCGGGTAGGTGGAGGATGCTGGAGGCTCCAAAGTGCGAAGGCAGATGCATCTCTGGGACGGGGGCTGGCAGCGAAGCCTGTACATGGGGACAAATGTTTGGGCTGGGGCGCAGGTTGGCCTGGGCACATGGATGGCTGAATGTGGGAATGGGCGCAGGTAGGCTTGAGGGCACTTTGGGCTGGAAGCTTGCCCCCGGTGTGGCTGCGGCACAGTGGTTACATGGGGGAGTGGATCTGTGTGTCCGTCTGTGCAGCTAGATGCCAGCGTGACTGGCACACTCTGCAGGACTAAGCCTCTCCCCAACCCTGCAATTTATTGTTTTTCCCTCTCCGGGGGCAACAGCCGCTGCCCCGCTGAGGCACCCTCGCAGCGTGAGCAGGCTCCCCCAGGGCCGCCAATTCCCCAGTCGGGGATCATCCTGGCTGCAGGGCGCTCAGCCTTGCCTTGGGTATGTCAGGTGGGTCCAGCAGGAAGGACACCGGAGCCCCAGGCAGTGCAGGGCTGGGTGAGGGTACCATCCGGGAGGCTGGAAAGGAACTGGCAGCGCTCTTGGCCGGGGTCTGATTTACCAATATGGTTTAATCCTGGTGCACACCAGTTCTACTCCCCAGGACGCTCTTACTGCCTTTCCATTCCCTGTTTTCCTTGGCTGCAGCATGCTTCTCCCACACTCAGCAGGACTCACTGCTTCATTCAGATCTCTGCTCAGAGCGGCCTTCTCAGCTACTCCTGCCCCACTCTCTTTCTCCCTTCACCCTGCTTTATGCTTCTTCATAGCACTATTCCCATCTGACATATTATATTCCCATTTCTGTTTCTGTGTTTATGGTCTGGTCTCCCAGCACACCCTAATGTAAGTTCTCTGAAAACAGAGGCCGTGTTTTGTCCATTGCTGTGTTCCCAGTGCCTAGAAGAGTGCCTGCAAATAGGTGATGCGCATTAAGTAACTGTTGAATGAGTGAATGAACTCCCTGCTGTCCACAGAAGGTCCAGCTTAAAGCAGGCGGAGAGTAGACCCATGCGCAGCCAAGTCGCTTACACATAGAATCAGCAAACAAGTGTTCGTGGAGCACCTGCCATGTCTCACGTTTTTCCTTTCCTGGCCCGTGCAAATGACTACATGCTTCTTAAGAGCAAGTGTGCAGAGCATGCAATAGTGGATGGGTCCCAGAGCCAAAGGCATTGTTCCTGCCAGGAGAACAACTCAATCACTTAAAACCGAGTTGGAGAAGTGGACAGTTATGTGCCAGTGAATGTGCTTTCTAGTACCAGAAGCTTCATGTTAAGCATAAAGGAATGGGACAGCTGTGGCTGAAGAGCTCAGAGGAGAAGGAGGTCCTGTGAGCTGGACCCCCTGGCATTCAATGGGCAGCATGTGAGGAAGCGGGGGATGGGGGGGTGTGGCAGGAGTGAGGTCTGGAGGTATAGCACTGCCCAAAGAGGAGAGCTTCTCACTGTTGGCATTGACCTGGGGCAGGACTGCACCTGTGTGTAGGGAAGCCATGGGGGTGATGTTGGAGGCATAGATTAGGCCAGATCGTGGAGGAGCTTAAACCACAGGCCTTTCAGTGGGGATTGGGGGAAGGTGGGACAGCAGAGGGTGGGGGTGGCAGAAAGCACTATTAGAAGTCGTGAAACGAGGTGGTGATAAGCAAAGCAGATTGTCATTGCAATAAGGCTGGTATATGTGCACAAGTGTGTAAGGACATGAGCTGGGTGCCACCCACAAGCACCTGCCATACACAGGTGCACACATCATATCACATGCTGGATTTGGCTCCTTCCCCAGATTTTTTTATTTTCTGCAACTTTGATAAAGGGCAGGTTCCTCTGGCACTCCAGCAAGCCACTCCAAGTCAGCTGGGAAGGGGCTGACTGGCAATCTTGTTAATGGGTTTCCTCTACCCAGGTCCATTCTGGCTAATGGCTCTAGGCCAGGCTGACCTCTTTGGCAATAGTCTTGTGGGTTGCTCAGGGCCAAGGACCAAGTGCCACCTGCTGGTGAAGTTTGGAATTACATAATCACTGCTGGGGAGTCTATTGTCTATTCATTCAACAAGTAATTTGGAAGGCCTCCTATAATGCCAGGCACTCCTGGAGCGTGGGGATATGTTGTAGCAGTGGTCAACACAGCCTCTGTCCACATGGAACTGGCAATGTAGTGGGAACTTATTGCCCACAATGAACCAGAGCAGACACAGTTCCTGCACTAATGAAATTTACAGTCTATCGGGGACTTTTTAAGCCATTGTTTCACAATATTCAGGGTTTTTTGAACTAGCCTCAAAGCATACCACCTTTACAACATTTTCCTCTGTCTTTTCGCTCTTGCTGTATTTTTGTTCTTTAAACTTATGTACTGTTAAATTAACAGGATTCTGTGTTTTATTTAAAGTGTTTTATATTATGAAGTTTTGTACAAACATACAAAATGTATTGGATATAATATAACTCACAACCGAGTTTTATCAAACCTTAATATTTTGGCATGTTTTGCTTCTGATTTCTTTAGCTGAGATTTCCTCTATAAATTTGCCTCCTTTTCTCCCCAAAGCCAGCCACTACCCTAAATTTACTTATGATTCCAAAGTATGTTTATATACTATTACTACAGATGCATGCATCCATAAAATACATAATTTGTTTTGCATATTTTGAACATAGATAAGTGATACCATACTGTATTATCCTTTTTTACAAGTCATCTTTCCTCCTCCTCATTAGATTTTTGAGATTTAACCATGTTAATATAATTAGCCCAAGTTTATTCATTTAAACTGTTGTATATTATTCCACTGCCTGAATATACCACAGTTTATTTTTTCACCCTCCTGTTTTTGGACATTTAGATGAGTTACTTTTTTTGTTGTTGTTCTTACAAACAGAGCTTGACTCATTTTTCTACATAAATAAATTCATATTCAAGGAAACTTTGTATCACTATCATAAGTTGAAAAGAGAACTACTAGTCATGAAGAGAAGATAGCTGTAGAAAAATTGAAATGAAAACAAAATGTTCTCAAATTCTAGTCACACACCGTTATCTGAGGAAACTCAGTCCTGTGGTGTGTTCTCCCTATTGAAAACGGGGGCTGGCAAGTGTTGGGGGAAGGACCTGGCTTGAAGACTCAACCTCAGACAGATTCTTTTGACTGATCTAATAAAGCTAGAAATGAGAATCACTTTCTCACCATGTGACTCAGCATTGTTGAATGCTGTGATTGTGAAAACTTAAAACCCACTTTCCTGCCCTCAGTGTTACTCATCCACTTTTTGGGAAGCTCTGGATTAAATGAAACAAAGAAGTATTAAGAATATCCCATGTGTGAGGCACTGTGTTAGACTCTAGGGGCACAAAGAGGGGTATGAAAGAATTCTCAAAACAAAGAACAAGTGCTGGTGAGAATGTGGAGAAAAGGGAACCCTCGTGTGCTGTTGGTGGGATTGCAAATTGGTGCAACCACTACGGAAAACAGTATGGAGGTTCCTTAAAAAATTAAAAATAGAACTACCTTATGACCTATAAATTCTACTCCTGGGTATTTATCCAAAGAAATCCGAAACACTAATTCAAAAAATATATATGCACCCCTATGTTTACTGCAGCATGATTCACAGTAGTCAAGATGTGGAAACAACCAAAATGCCCTTCAATAGATGATTGGATAAAGAAATTATGGTAGATTTATACAATGGAGTATTACTTGGCCATAAAAAAGAATGAAATCTTACCATTTGCAACAACATGGATGAACCTAGAGGATATTATGCTAAGTGAAATAAATCAGACTGAGAAAGGCAAATACCATATGATCTCACTTACATGTGGAATCTAAAGAACAGAATAAACAAGCAAACAAAATAGAAATAGACTCATAGATACAGAGAACAAACTGATGGTTGCCAGATGGGAGGGGTGTTGGGGGATGGGTGAGAAGGTGAAGGGATTAAGAAGTACAAATTAGTAGTCACAAAATAGTTAAAGGGATATGAAATACAGTATGGGGAATATAGTCAATAATGTTGTAAAGACTATGTAGGGTGTCAGATTGCTACTAGACTTATGGGGGGGATCACTTCATAGATTATATAAATGCCTAACCACTGCACTGTACCCTTAAACTAATATAAAATATTTCAAATATATATATATATATATATATCAAAATCAAATATATATACATATATCATATATATATTCATGGGATGTAAAGTACAGCATAGGGAATATAGTCAATGGTGTTGTAATAGCTGTGTACGATGTCAGAGGGGTAGTAGACTTGTTAGGGTTATCGCTTTGTGAGGGGTGTAAATGTTTAATCATTATGTTGTTTTGTACACCTGAAATTCATTAAAAAAAAAAAGAACCCTTAAGATAGTCAAGACAGAGACCCATACAGCCAACAAGCTGAGACACTCAGGAGATGGAGAATGGGGAAGCCTAGATAGTAGATGTTAGGGGAGATTTTACACAAAGTAGGCAACATTTGATCTATAAGTCTTGGAGTATGCAAAAGATTTTGATCATCTAGGAAGAGAGGGAAGGTATTCTAGGCAGACAGCAGCTTAAGCAAAGGCATTAAAATGTGACCGTATAGAGTGCACCTAGGGGATGACAAACTTTGTATCCTTGGAAGATCACAGCCTTGGTTGTAGATGGTCATGGAGATGAGGGCTGGAGTGGTGGAGACAGACTACACAGGCAGGTGAGGCCCTGGTTAGCTTTGTAGAGGCCAATGGAGAGCCATGGGAGGTTTTGAACAAAGGATCAGTATGATCAGATTTGTCCCAGGTGGAACAGCAACTATCCCAGGCTGTTAGCCAGAAGTGTCCTCAAGGATTGGGCAATGATGCTGCATATTGGGCTAATGTTTGCTAAGTGGCGTCACCTGAAAATTTGGGTTCATATGATCTCTGAGTGGTACCAGGAAGTCAGAACTACTGAGTCATATACTCCAGCTAGTCAGGCTCATTTACTCTTGCCGGCTAGCCAGAGCCCACTGAATGGTCATCTCCCATCTGGCCACCTCCCTGGGCTTCTTTCCAAGACTCTAATATTGGCCTAGAAAGGATCCTCAGAGGCCCTCATTGAGAACCTGAGTCCCTCGTGAGTGCCCTTCAGGCCCAGCCTGGCCCCCACCTAGCCCCACTGCCTGGCAGCCTTTGATTCTGCCCAGCCCTCACTGCCCTGAGAGCTCCACTATTGGCAGGCAACACAGGCCTAGCTACTGCCCTCTTCCTACAGACAGCTACAAAACCATCCTAAAGACATCTGGGGTGACAACGGCTCAGGGGGCCTCCTTGCGCTGGGCTCCATGCAATGCTCACCCAGGCAGGCGGGCCCTTCAGGTCCTAGAAAACTCCCAGGGCATGCACTCTGTTTTCTTTCAAAGACTTCTCAGGCCTCTGAGAGGCCTTGTCACCACCACAAGGGTAGTGACTTGCAAATGGGTGAGTAGTTGCCCCTTCCACCAGGGCACGCACTCAGAAACCCTGGGTATGAGGACCAGTCCCTCCGCAGAACCGAGGGCTTGGGCCCTGATGAAAAGGAGCCCGTCATGGCACCGAGAAGCTGCTGAAAGCAGCAGCCCAAGGGGCTTCAAGGTGGCTGGAATGGCACAGCCCTTGGCTGGGAAGACATTCTGGGAGCTCCCTGGGAGGCAGCTCCCCTCAATATTGGGCCAAAGGGTCAGGAATGACCCTAAGCTTTTTCAAGCTGCAGGAATTTATTTTGAATGTTTTGTAAGGCTCCCAAACCACACAAGCTTTGGGGTCCACTCAAATGTCAAACAAATTCCTAAGTGGGACCAAATGCTCACTATGCTGGCCACTGGGGTGCAGGAATGGCCCCCTGCTCTGTTCTTCTCCCTGACTCGCCTTCTCCATATCTTGGCCACCCCGCTCACCCTGAGTTTCAGTGAGTGCTCAGTAGATAATCTCTGATGCTAATGATGGGGTCCATGAGACCAGAACCAGGCTCAGCCTGAGCCAAGGAGTCAGGCCCCCCGAGGTCTTTGCCAGGAAGAGCCCTTCTAGGGAAGTCACCCAGCTCCAGGCACTTGGGTCTTTAGATTGAGAGTCAGGGCTGGTGACACCTGCTGGTGCTGCAGGGGACCTCACCAGACACCTGAAAGGAGAGTTTGGGTGAGTTGGGTGAGGGCCCCAGCTGTTACCACAGGTCAGTGTCTGTTGTGGGTGCCAGCACTGGAGTAGACAGGAGAAGGACTGTCTCCCAGAAAGTAAGTTCCATCAGCCTGCCAAAGTTAAAACAGTGCGCTCCTTATGCAGAGGTGGCTTAACCTAAGCCCCCAGCCCTATCTTCCTACTAGCTTCCTACTATCCCTCTTAAATAGAAAGACTACTCAGTCTCACCACACACCAGCCCACCCAAGGGCTAAGCCTCCTCTCGGTGTGCATTTGTTGGCAGGTGATACATATGTGTGTCCTTAAGACAGTTTTGTGTGTCTTCCAGCTTCCCTTGGAATGTCAGTGTTTGTTGGGCAAGAACCATGGTGTTTATCTTTTAGTGAGAAGCAATGTAAAGTTGGAGCATTAGGGTGGGAACAGCTCAAGTTTAAATCTGACCCTGGCACTCAGTGTTTAGCCTTGGCAAGTGACTAAACCTCTCTGAACTTGCTTTTTGATCATCTTCATGTTCACTGTCATTATTGTCCTCGTGGAGTGCCCTCTTGTGTCAGGTGCTCTATTTCCCTGTCTCGTTTCATCATCACAACAACCCAGTTAGGCAGGTATTCTCTCCTGTATTGTACCAATGGAGAGAGTGAGGTTTCCCCAGGTCATGCAGAGAATGGCAGAGTCAGGATTCCATGTTAGATTTGCAGGGTCCCCAAGGACCTGGCCCAGGCCGTGCAGCCTCCGTAGATAAGGGGGGCAGCCTGCCCAGCCTGGCGGCATCCTCCTAGGCTTGGCCTATAAGACAGCGGGACCATTCAGAGAGGCCCTGGGGATAGTCCTGCTCTGAGCATCCTTATGCCTGACCCTGTTTGGGTGACTCCACAGGAGGAACGTCTGCGGGGGACAGTGCTGCCCGGGATGGACAACGGCAAACAGCACCAACCACTGTATCAAACGTGAGTGCCTCCACCCCACCTACCCTTCTCCTTCTCTCTCCTTCAAAGTGGGCTGGGCCTGGGGACTTCAGGACCTGGAGCAGCAATGTCTTCCCCAATCTGCCTCCTGAGGACGCAGCTCCTCTCCGGGGTGGAGGCAACGTGCTGTAGAAGGGAAGAGATTTAAAAATGCCTCCAACTGAAAGCAACTTCTCAAATAAAATCACCACTTCTGTATTTAAAGCTCCTTGCATTCCCTTCCTGCTGCCCCACTGTGCTGGCACCCCACTTGTTCTGCCTGCAGGGTCCCTTAGGTGTCCATACAGTCCTGTGGACTGTGGAATGTGGCTGGCCCCAGAGCCTCAGCGTCGCACATTGCCAGGGGCACCGTTTGCCGTGTGTGCTGTGGGAATCCACCTCTGTGCTAGCCCCGGCCCCACTGGTCCCGGCCGCTGTCAGGCTTCCTGACGGGACAATCAGATGAGCCTCTGCTCCCATGTCTGGCGCAGACTTCTGTGGACTGCTCTAAGCCTGGCTGGCTGGCCCAGATGAAAGAAAAGAGAGAATACTCATCTTAGTTACGTGGAAACCAAGAAGCGAGGCAGGAGGAGCCGGGGGCTCTGTGCCCAAGCCTCCACTGGTGGTGTCGGAGGCAGTCACAATGACAAGAGCCAATATCCACACGATACTCGCTTTACGCAAGGTGCACGTACATAGCCTATTTGGCAGATGAGGAAACTGAGGCATAGACAGGTTACTTGCTCAAGGTCACATGACCTGGAAATGGCAGGATTTGAACTCAGGTAACCTGACTCCAGGGTCCCTCTTTTTAATCACTATACCCTGCTGTCAGGTACCTTACTTCCTGGGCCTCGCTTTCTACACCTGTGAACTGGGGATGGCAGTGTACTACTACTATCATTAGTACTACTACTACTACTACCACCACCACCACTAGCAGTAGTAGTCTCACCGTTACTGCTACTAATACCACCATCACTACCTCTAGCATTACTACTGCTACTGCTAGTACCATTACTGCTGCTGTTACTACTACTACTACTACTACTACTACTACTACTACTACACTACTAGCTAACAGCCGAGGAGTCACTATGTGCCCAACACTGTGCTAAGCTCTTCACATACATATCTTAGTTAAGGCTCTCAATAATCCTATAACATGAGTATTCACTGATCGTCCCCACTTACAGACGAGGAAGCTGAGGCTTGTGTTAGTTGGGAAACACGGCCAAGGATATTCTACCCCCAGTGCTGGAGCGGGGCTGGACCCAGGCAGTCTGACTCCAGAGCCCCGTACTCTTCTCTACGAGCCTTTGCTCTCTTCCAGCACCAGCTGAGGCTGGGCCTTCTGGAGTTTGGAATCTCCACAGGTGATAACAGATATGGGGGTTTTAGGGAGCCCCTTGGACCTTTCTCTCTCACACCCAGGGCTGCTTTTTAGCCCTTGTCTGCTCTCAGTTATGTACGACAGCTCCAAGTGCTCCCCTGACTGTCCCTCCTGGAACTGCCACTACCTTCTGCCTGGCTGCAAAGCCTAGGTCTCACCAGCACCCCTTCCTGCCCAAGGACAAGCCCCCAAGGCCCTTTGCAGTGTGAGGGTTTCCAGGTGCATGACAAAACCTATGGTGTTCTCAGCCCTGATGGAGGCCCTCATCTCTGGCTCTGATGCCTCCCGAGACGGGGACGAGACGGGGACGAGACGGGGACGAGACGGGGACGAGACGGGGACGAGATGGGGATGAGATGGGGACGAGACGGGGCTGCTGCCATTCCTGCGGCGATGGGAATGTCGGCTTACCAAGCTCTTGGCTCTGCCTCAGACCTCATGGCCCTGACTTTTCCCAGGGTGACAATGAAGCTCAGGCAGAATCTTGGGTCTCTCTAAAGATCTCCAGTTAAAGAAATCAAAATCCCAAACTAAAAAACAAACAGCAAAGCAGATCGACTGCCTGAAAATTCTTTCCTTTTCAGGAACCCTGGATTAGTGGGGGCTTTCAGAGGACAGGCCCTCTTTGGCTGGGGTAAGAGTGGGGGAGGGACATCTCATAGTTTTAAAGATGAAGACAATGAACCTCAGAGAGGTAGTGACTTGCTCGAGGTCACACAGCTCACTAGAGGAGGATCTGGGACTCAAAATCAGCGACTCCCCTGGGCAAGAGAAGCCAGGGATGTGGGTAGTCAGGTGGTTTTATGTGCAACAGGAGCTCTGAGGCTGGGATCTTTTTTAAAGCACCATAGATGATTTTAGCCAGAGCTGAAGACACTGAACAGTTTGGAGTCAGTCATAGGAAGATCTGCCCTGGGGGAGGCCCTACTCAAATTTGAATGTTCCCCTGAATCCTCTGGGATTTTATTAAAGTGCAGATTCTGATTCAGCAGGTCTGGGATGGGACTGGACAGTTTCTGCTTCTAACAAGCTCCCAGAGGATGCTGTCCCTGCTGGTTCAGGGACCACAGTTTGAGTAGCAGGGCCTTGGGAGACTCTGGAGGCATGGAAAGAGATCGGGAAGGGAGTTGGTAAGTTCTAGCGAGCTTAGCAGGGTATTGCTGAGGTTTGAATTGAAGCTGGAACAGGGTGGCTTCAGAGAGGGTGGGCTTCTCACCAGCTGCCCAAGGAGTCTGGGCACAGGTCTCACTTCTCCGCTTCCTAACTTGCACGTGATTTTGCAGCGTTAGTCTCTGCCAAACTGGAGTTTCGACACTGGAAACTTGAGGTTGGGTGAATCTGCAGATTGTCCGAACCAACGTGTGTGTGTGTGTATGTGCATTCTAGTGCCCTAGCGTGGGGCTGCCAATACCCACGCCACCCTGGGGGTCCTCAGCCCCTGTTATGTTTCTCTCTGGCCCTCTCACCCTGCTGCTCCCCTGCTTGTCCCCTGACCCACGCACACACGCATGCAGACTGGCAGCTCTCCTGGAGGAATTGCCAGTGGGAGTCAGTCTTTTCCACTTGAAGTCAGTTTGCCCACTGAAGGTCTGTGTACTAATTAGCTGGGCCCTGTGCTGTTCGCTTGTTGCTGTCTTGCTACTAATGAGCCTAACAAGAACCACGTGGGCGGTGGGGCGTTGGCCCTGGCTGTCTGGGTCCCGAGATCTGTAGAATGTGGGACTCTTGGCTCTGCGTCATGTCAGCTGGCTCTCCTGCTCCCCCTAATGGTTTGTCTTCCCCTCTCCCCTCCCCGCAGCTGCCCTCCTGGCTGGAGCCAAGGCTGGCACTGACCGGGAGTGCTCAGGACTCTGTCCTAGCAGTTTCACACATGTGGGGTGACTCCTCGGCCAGCAGGAGAGGAGGGCTGACAAGGACGGGTGTGTGACATCCTCCCATTGCCAAGAATGAAGTCTAGTCCCAGAGCTGTGTAGAGACTCAGTCCATCCCCTGGTCTCTCCAGATATCTGTGGGTCCAACGCACCTCCCGTTCTCAGGAAGAGATGGCTCTTGCCTCTGGACCACCCCCCGGCCTCCTCTCGCCTCCTGTCCCAGAATTCTAGGTTGCTGTGACACACCAAACCATCTTCCTGGCAGGCCCCTTCCTTCACCGCTGCCCAGTCACTGGACCTCGGGGAGCCACTGTGTCCACAGCTGGCTATCATTGGAGCCACAGCTCCTCCCGCCGCCTTGGCAGGGTCTCGAGCTGGGCCCTCGTCTCCTCCTCTCGTCTTGGTATCTGCCTTTCCTTCTGTGGCTTTGCCAGCTCTGCCACACCATTTATGTGTTTATGCATTTGTGGAGGCAGCGGACTGGGGCCTGCCCGGCCCACTCAGCCGAGGAGGACTGTAGAGTGTGGGGTGACGGGGTCCTGTTTACAGTTAGGGCTTTTGGAAGACTCTAGTCTTTCCAGACTGGCTCGCCCCCATCACCATCCCAACACATACACACAGAGATTTGGGTGCTTCTGAGGCTCACGCTGGAGAAGATGATTTGAATTCTTTGAATTTATCTCAGCCTAACTGCACAGGGACTGAGGCTGTCCTGGAGAGGGCAGAGGGAGTCTCTACAGCTGTTGGGGAGGGGGATAGGTGGATTACAGTCCTCCCATCCCCAGCAGTAAGGCTCAAGGTTAAGAGCATATGCTTTGGATTCCAGTGACAGATCCAAGGAGTCATGGGCTTGAATCCCAGCTCTGTGTCCTCAGAAGTGACTGGCCCTCTTCTAGGCATACAGTGGGTATGCTTCTCATCCATACAGTAGGTATAACAATCTATATAGAGTTGTTTGTGAGGATTAACAAAGATAATAGTAGCTCTTACTGTGGGTCAGGACTTTATCAATTTTTAATCCTCACAACCACATTATAAATTAGATTTGATCTTTATTCTACTTACAGATGAGGGTAACTATTTGTCCCAGTCCTGTAGCAGAGCCTGGAAGTTTGGCTGTTGTCTTACTCTAGATCCAGAAGACGGTATGGCTTGCCTGGGTTTAAGTGCCTAACTACGTGGCTATGGGCAAGATGCTTAAGCTCTCTGTGCCTCAGTTTCCTCTCCTGGAAAATGTGGCTAATCTTAGTTTCTGCCTCACAGAGTTGCAAGGAACAAATGAGATGATGCTAAATGTTCGACTACAGACCTGGCATGTTCTGGGTGCTCTATCCATGTCTGGCTTTGATGTTGAGAGCAGGGACTGTATCTCCCGGCCCCCAGCATGCTGCACAGTAGCAAGTGTTCACCGGACACAAGGTGAAAGGCTCAATAAGTGTGTACTGAATAACATGGGGCTTGTCCCAGGTTTGTGCTGAGACGTTCCCTTCTGCAGCCCCAGGTCTATCAGTCCTGCCAGGAAGCTCCCTACAGCGTTCAGGAGACCCTCAGGAGACCCTGGAGTGGGCCTGGGCATTTGCTCCTGCGTAGCTTTCATTCTGGTTCACATCTCAGGCTACGAGCACTCCACCCCTCCTGATCTGGCCTTTTCCTTGGCTTCTCCGAGGGAGCTTCCCTGGACCACTTCATCCCAGCTGTGTAATGACCCCATCCCAAAGGGCAAGACTATGGCCAGGTGTGTAGGAGCCCCAACTTTGAAGCCAGATTCCCTGGGTTCAAACCTTTGCTCCATTACTAGCATGGTGACCTTAGGCAACTGCGGTTGCGGTTGGCCACTCCCAACCTCAGTTTCTCCACATGTCAAATGGGGATGAGAATAGTACCTAGTTATAAGATTGAAGAGAAGAGATACAGGGAAAGGAATTAGCCCAGGGCCTCATGATGGCAAGTGCTGAAGAAATGTTAGGGAGAAGGGTCAGGGCAGGGGTGTGGCTTGCAGGTTCTTCACTGGTTAAGAACCACCAGGAGCCAGAAGCTGGAGCCTCTGAGTGGCTCATCTCTGCATGACCATCCTATGAGACTCAGGAGTCCATGAGAGTGGTGGAGAGGAAGGAGGGAGGTGGCTAAGGGGAAAAACCACATGACCCAGCTAACATGAAGGGTGCAGTCCCAGCAAGAGACCACCCATCTCCCCACCACCACCACCACCTATAGGTGCCTTAGGTCTTCCTGGTGAGTAGGTGCATGCCCCCTAATTTAGGAGATGTTCTTACCCAGGGGCCTCCTGAGGCCGGGCACTGTCCTGTTGATAGCAGCGCAGTGCCAGCCCTCTCTACCTATCTGACATGTGTTTGTTAAGGGACTGAGTGGGTGTACGATCACGTGGGTGACCTGGTAGTTTCCTCCACCCATCCCCAGCTGCCTCTTTTTGCCCCCTTAGCTGGCTTCTCCTATTCTACCCAACATCTTAATGTTGGGCTGCCCTAGGATTTTCCCCAGATCTCCCAAGCCCCCCATGTGAAGGGGAGGGGGGGCATAGGAGGCAAGCCAAGCATTAGTTGCCACCCTGTTACTGAGCACCAGTAGGCACGGTGCCAGACAATTAGCATGCAGCAATATGAGTAGTGCAATGCTCTCTCTGTGCCAGGGACCACACTAAACACTTCAACCCCCTTCACCCTGTGAGTGGCCATCCTGTCACTCTCTGTCCTGGCCCCTCCTGCCGCTCCCTCCCTCTACCCAGCAACTAAATGTAGTCTCCCAGAACTGAGTCCTGGGTCCTCCTTTTCTTTCTTGCTGCACCGCTCCTGGAATGATCTAATGCATTCCCATGGATGTAAACATCGTCTCGGGGCTGACGACGCCTAGATTTATATATATCCTCCGACCTCCAGACTCCTTCGTCCCACTGCCTACTCGACATCTGCTCTTGATGCCTCCCAGGCATCCCCACCTCAACTTGTCAAAAACAAGCTCGTGGTTTCCTTCCCTCTGAGCCAACTCCCCCGCCCAGGTCTTACCTACCCTATGAGAAGGCATCCCCAAGCTACCTGAATGCTCTAGCCAGACACCTGGGGGCCCTCCAAGACAACTTCCTCTCCCTCAGGCTTTATATCTAATCTGTCACAAGCCCTGTTTTACTTACTAAATTTCCGGGGAAACTGTCTGCTCCTCCCCGATTCCCCGGCTGCCTCTTTAGTCCAAGGCTCCAGCCCCCTCTCCTGTGTGACAGCAGCCACCAGCTGACTGCTCACCCGCTCTCCCCTTACCCTCCGGCTCTCTCTCCATAAATTAGATCATAACACATCCCTGTCTGCACCTTCCTGCTGTCGTGTATCCAGCCCCTTCTCTCAGCACTCACCCCTCACTCACCCAATCCAGCCTGGGCTCCTGGAATGTGCTGCCTCCGGGCTGTCGCACATGCCACGTTCTCTGTTTGCTTTCCCTCCTCTCTTTATGAGGCTGGCTCCTTGTCATCTCTCCAGCCTCTGTTTCAAGCTCCCCTCCTCAGAGCAACTCCCCCTAACCATTCAGTCTAGAGCTGCCCCCACCAGCCTCGTTATTCTGGATCTCAACCCCTCGACTGTTTCCACCATAACGCATATCCCTATTTCTGTTATTCTACTTGTCTGTTCACTTGTTTTGTGACAGTGTGGCAGTCTCTCTAAGTTGGAAACTCCGTGAAGAACAGGACAGTGTCTGTCTTGCTTACCGTCCTAGGCAAATACTATATATATTGGATGCACAATCATTTTCTAGATGAAGGCACTGAAGCTCACAGAAGTGAAGAAAGTTGCCCAAGGTCATGCGGTTGGATTTCAGAGCAGCTCTGTCCTCCATGCTTCTGCCCTGGCCTGGATTGAATTGTAAGCAGGAGTGATGTCCCCCAACCCTCCCAAGCTTACTGGTCCTGGGCTTGGAGCTGGTGCTGCTGCGGAAGGGCTTGGATGGCCCCAGTCAGCCATAGAACTGTCTTCCAAGCCCTGGAGCTGCTCCTCTGGAAAACACTGGTCCCCGGGCTTGTCCCTGATGGGGGCTGTCCCAGGAACCCATCCCATCCTTATTTCATTTCCAGGGACCCCTTTGGCACGAAGGCCTCCAAAGCTCTGTCTTCACCCAGACAGTCCTTGGGGCTGTGACAGGGTGGATGGTGACTCCTTTGTTTAGGAGCCGGAGCTAGAGGCAAACCCAGGCCTTAGCCCTGGGCCACAGCCTTGCACATGGTCCCCCTCTTTATGCCTGCTGGAGCCCGTGGGAATAGAGGCTGCCCCCTGGCCCAGGCCCCCAATTGGCCCAGCATTGAGGCATTTGTTAATGCAATTAGCAGGGCGGTCCATGCTGAGGGGCTGAGGGCCAAGGTCTGACTCACACCTCCCTTTCCTCCCCTCCCTCCGCCAAACAGTAGAGGCCCGCTCAGCATGCCAGACAGCGTCTGCAGAGAACGTGCGAGGGGCCAAGAACGGCATCTTTCTCTCATTAGAGGCTTTTATGTGAACACAACTGCTATTTTGGAGCTGGGCGCTTGGCCGGCCCCTGAGCCCCAGTGCTGTTTCCAGCCGTCGGAGATGCGGCCCCAACACAGCTGTAGTGGGAGTGGGGTGAGTCCTTAAGGACCTGGCTTCTCCCGTAGCTTGGGGGCTCAGGGCTGAGGTCGAGGCCTAGGGACACAGATTCTGGGCAAAGCTGAGGTGTGGAAAGGACAATGCCCCGGGTGGATTCTAAAGGTGTGTGGGGGCCAGAGAGGGATTTCCTTGGCCTTAGGGACCTCTGACATCAGGGTCCCTTTTCTGTGGAAACCAAAGGTCCAGGCTGGGAAGAAACAGCTCAGGGCCACAGGTGAACCCTCCCGTAAGTGAATTCCAGAGGCAAACAGGCCTCTAGGTCGGGGTCTAAGGTGGGGTGCCCAGGGAAGGGCTGAGGTCAGTATTGAGCATGGGTAGGAGACTGTACTGTCTGCAAAGCCCTCTGGGCGTGGAAGGGCACAGGGCCCCCGTCCTGAGGGAGGAAGTGGGAAGCTCAGGGAGTAGGTTCTTAGTGACCCACTGACACAAATTTTGGGCAAGATGGAGGTTTAATGGCAGAGCTGCTGAGCTTCAGGTGTGGGGGTGCTGGGCCCAGAGTCTGATCTGGAGCTGGGGTTCATCTTTCAGACAAGAGGGGAAGGCACTGGAGGCCCCAGAGAAGGGCACAGAATTAAAGGGCCCAACCCAAAGTCAGTGTCTTAGCTAAGGGGTTATAGATGAAGGGAGGAGGTGTCTCTGGGTCCCAGGATAGAGAGAGCTGATGACGGAAGCCCTCCCTAGGGGTGGGAGGGTGAAGGTAGAGAGGGGATGGGCTGTCTGTAACACCTGGAAAGCAGCCGTGCGTCTGCACCACAGAGCTTGCTCCATCTCTCTAACAGGAGCCTGTGTGGACATTGCCTTTCTCTGGGAAAAGGGTTGTGGTGGAAAAATTCTGAAGCCCTCTTGCCTCTGCCATTGGAGTTATGGTAGTTTTTTTTTTTTAAGCTTTGCAGTGCTGTCTAATAGAACTTTCTGTGCTGATGGGCATGTCCTGTATCTTCCTGTTCAACATGGTAGCCGTGGCTCTTGAACCCTTGAAATGTGGCTAATGCAAGTGAGGAACTGAGTTTTAAATTTTATTGAATGGTAACCCATTTCATCTTAAATAACCACAGACAGCTCATGGCTACAGCATCAGACTATTGGACAGCACAGCTTTCGAGAGTAAAAAGTACTTCCACATTCACGATCCCTGTTGAGACTTACAACAACTCTCTGAGGCCGTAATTATCAGACCCACTTTATGGATGAGACAACTGAGGCACCGGTTGAGGCATCTCAATGAGATGAGGCATGCCCAAGATCACGCAGCTGGGATGTGGCTAAGCTGGAGTCAAACAAAACCCTCTGACTCCATGCTCTTTCTGCTACCAAGTAGCTGATCACAGAGGCTGCGAGCAGATGGTAGGAGCAGCTCACATAGTGGGAGTTGAGCAGCCCGCACTGTGGGAGCTGTTTCCAGAATCTTCCTCAGGCCTACCCATTCTGAGTTTGGTCTCCTCCCAAAGGTGGGGATTTTGTGTGGAAAATCTGAGCAAACCTCTGCTTGACGGTTTTGGAGCAGAGTGATGGTAGAAGGGGCACAGCCAGGAGGTGGGGGGTTGGAGGAACAATGCCTTCTATTTCTTACTTTCAAAGCAATTTTGAGAGTTTTCTTTTTATTCCCCTCTCTTTTGGCATCCTGCTAACTCACAGAGCTGAACTCCCAAAGCTGAAACTTTCCATATGCCCAATCCTCAGTGAGGAAGAGAGTGCCAGGGGAGTGTGGAAAACAAAGGGTTCGGGAGGAGCCCAAGTTATGAATGGCTAGAGGCTGGCATTGACAAATGGGCACAGGGAAGCTGGTAACAGCATCACCTTCCGGCTGTCCAAGGATGCCAGCCTTCAAAAGGGAGGGGCCGGATGTGTCCTCTATGGCTAAACATGGACATTGCGGCATCATGCTTGACAACCCTTCACCAATAATCAGTCAAACATGGACATCATGGCGTCATGCTTGATAACCCTTCACCAATAATCAATCAAGAAAGATCCATTAAAGCCACATACCCTATCCTGGGGTTATTTCTCAAGTAGAAAGCATAGTCTTTTCTGTTGAGGAAAAAATGGAAGGGATGAGGCTCCAGGAGTAAAACATAAGGACTTCCTGGCCTATCGCATTTGGGAACTTCCTATCTTAGAATTCCCACAGCGTTGCACGGAACGGCCTCTCCTGAGCCCTTGGCTTTTCCTTCTTTGCTTTATGCCGCAGCCCCTGGCATCACCCATCCTGAGACGGCTGATTTCCTTTCAGATACTGCAGTTTGGAAATTGGAGCTCATTTGACAGAGGACTGTTCTGCGCGTGTCTCCTTTAAACAAAAGGACACATGACTACTATTGCCCCCTCTTTCCCAGAGGATCCTAAACGTGCACTAGTAAAACAGCCGAAAGCATCTTAAGCATCGAAGCCCAGCAGCCAGCTTTCCATTTTGCCAAGGGAGGATGTTAGAAAAACGAACTACCATTTGCCATCGCCTTTAATTAAAAAAGAACATTTTAACACCAAACAAGTAGAAAAGACAATCTCAAAATAAAAGAGACTTTTTAAGTGGAAATAAATAGCATTATAAGAAACTTAGAAAACTTTTTTTCTTATTTTATGACAGGCTAGTCAAAATTGTCATAAGACTGTACCCTTTCGTAGACAGGCACTTGGAGCCACCATTCGGGGCCATTTGGAGGTGGCTTTTGGGGGGAATGGAGAGAAAAGAGAGGTGTTTCTTCTCTAATCCCATGACGCTGAGGCTCAGCTCAGAACAAAACACTTAAACACTTTAGTGAGGAAGTCGCTTCTTGCTGAGACTTGTGAAAACAACCTAAGAGCGATACAAATGAAGTGGATGAGGGCGGGCTCAATACCTCTGAAACCCCGAAACTTGCTGGAAAAACTTTCGTAGCAGATCTGGCCTCTGCACAGTTTTGTAAATGGTTGATCCAGAAAGGTTATCTTCCCAAGCAGGTTTTTCCGCCAACAAATCTAGCTGGTTTGGAAATCTTTTAGAATTTTTATTTACCATGATGTTATATGCGTACTCGTATATAAATGCCATTTTTATAGTTCCCCCCGCTCCCCCGTCCATTTTCTGTGAGCTGTTCATTGTACCAGCCAAAGCTTGCCAACACTGGTCTGCACTGAGGACCTAACCCCCTGCGTGGCAAGGGGCTTCTGTGCTTATGAGAACCCGCCTCTGGGCAGAGCTTCTGCCGCGCAGGGACCACTCTTGTCATCGTTGTCCCTCTGGCACCCAGTCCGACCAAGAGAAGGTGCTCATTAAATGTTTGTGGAATATATTAGCAAATAAGAACCAGAAGAAAGTGAGTCACCTTGAGGCACAGGGATTTGGGACCTTGGGTTTTAGATAATGGAAGATCTTATTGTTAAAGTCAAGGCTGGGCCATCCTCAGGGCCCAGGAGGGGAAGGATGGGAGCTAGATTGGTTTTGAAAGACCTTCTTAAAGGCAAGGACCACCCATTCGGAAGGCAAGGACACCTAGACTAGGAGAAGCTGCGTGACCTTCCTGTCACCCATGCCAGGCTTTGGGTCTCTGTCAGCAGAGAGGTGTGGGTTTGAGGAACTAGGAGTGGTACAGCATTTGTGGTCCACGTGGCAAACCACTCAGGCCTTCCCTTGCTACTCCCTGCCTAAAATAAGCCAGGACAGAGACCTGGCCTGGGCACCCTCCTTCCCCAGTGCTTACTGGTCCTGGTGTGCCTGCAGGGCTTGTCTCTGGTGGTAGTGCTGGTGACAGGTGGTAGTGCTGGTGACAGGTGGTAGTGCTGGTGACAGGGGCCTGGTGGGAAGTCAGGTGGGGGCTGCATCATCTGCTTCTGATTCCCTCTCTGACCTCACCTACTCTCCCACTCTGTCACCAGACCCCAGCCTCGCTGGACTTGTAGCACCCCCTGGAACACGCCACGTTCCTTTCAGCCTCCAGGGCTTTGCACTTGCCTGTCCCTCTGCCTGGAAGAGTCTGACCAGATGTCTGCTGATCCACCTCCTTTGTACCAGTCACATCTCACTCGTCAGACAGGCCTGACCACTCCCCGCCCCCCACCCCATCTAAAGTGCCTGGTTGGGCACAAACCACTCCATCACATGTTTGTCTTCACAGCCCACGATGCTGCCTGAAACAACATTATGCTGTTGTTTTCTCATTTCTTATTGGTCTTCCCCACTCGACTGAAAGCTCCGTGTGGGCAAAGGCTTTGTCCCTAGTGCCTAGCACACAGTAAGGGCTCAGCAAATATTTGTTGAATGAATGAGTGACAGATGGAGGAGACACTAGGTTTTAGAGGGTCCAGCATAAGCCCGACCATGCTCTCCTGGGTTCCTACCTGATCCCCAGGGAAGGTCCTAGGAGAGGTGGCACCGGGCCCCACTCTCTAATGTGTGTTCCTGCATGTGACTCCCCCTTGGCTGCTGGTCACTGGAGGTGGCTGCAGATTTTGCAAGGTGATGAAAGGCAGTGAAGAGAGCAGTCATGGACCCTGTGGCCGATGGCTGCACAATGCTGGCTTGGCAGAAGGGGTCCAGTTCCAGTCCCACTTAACCTCCAGGCTGAACCCAGGGCCCAGGAGGCAAAATCCTTCTAGCTCCCAGTCAGGAGCTCCACCACCGGCTATGAAGGGTGGGAGCTTCAGTGCAGATGTCCTGAGAAGGGGAAGAAGAGGGGAGACTAGCATGCTGAAGATGCCTTTGAGGGACCCTTGGGATCCCCACAGCCTCCTCAGTCTACCCGTCATGTGGGTCATAAGGAAATTGAGGCTCAGGGAAGTCAAGATCACACGCCTTGTGGAAGACAGAACCGCCTTTCCCTACCTGCCCCAACAACTCAAACCTTTTGACTTTCAGGCCAGTGTCAAGCCCTTTCCCATAAAAGAGACTCATTCATTCTTCATTCATTCATTCAGTAGACACTGAGAATCTGCTCTGTGACAGTCTCTACTCCAAGTCCTAGGGCTACAGAAGGGAATAAAGCAAAACATCTGAACATCTGCCCTCCTGGGACTTCCAGTCTAGTAGAGAGACAGACAACAAAAAAGCAAACTCTGAAGTGTATAACACAACATTAGGAGGTTCTACTAGAAGTGGTGGTGTGAGCAGCCCCACACCTCTGGTCATTGAGTCTTTGATTGACTGTCCAAAGATGACAGGAGCACCTTACCCTAAGGCCTGTAGGTGGAGAGGAGAGGGAAATGGGCCCAGGGAGCCTTCTAAAGCCTGCAGTTAGCTTCCTGCTTGAGTGCAGAAGGCCAAGCAGCCCAAGGCAAGAGGCCCTTCTGAAAGGTAGGCGTCGCCTGGCCTCTGCCCTCACCTCTGCCTGTCTCCCCAGCCGTGTGCCAGCCGCCGTGCCAGAACAGGGGCTCCTGCAGCCGGCCCCAGCTCTGTGTGTGCCGCTCTGGCTTCCGTGGAGCCCGCTGCGAGGAAGTCATCCCTGAGGAGGAATTTGACCCCCAGAACTCCAGGCCAGCACCCCGACGCTCAGCGGAGGGTTCACCCAACCTGCGTAGGAGCAGCACAGCCAGAGAAAGCCCTGCGGCCAGAGCACAGTCACTGGCACCACAGCTGCCCCCGGCCAGGTAAGTCCCCTCCTCAGTGGAACCTCGGGTCCAGGGGCACAGTCTCCCTCTGGGGGGGGGGGCTTCTTCCTGAGGACTATTTGGTGAAGGCTTGGTGGAGAAGGCTGGAGTTGTCCTTCCTTCCCTCCTCCCCACTCTTGTCCCCTTTCCCTGCCCCTGCCAGGGATGTAGAGAGCAGGGGAGCAGGTGTAGGGGTTGGCGCAGGCTTTGCCAGGCTGGGGAGGACTGGGAAGGCTGGGGGTGGGAGGTGAACGCTTTGCTCTCCAGGTCCTGGGAGAAAGCTGAGGAGGGCATGTCCCTGGGACCAGGCTTTCTTGTTTCCAGTTCTGACATTGCCACTTCCTAGATGGGTGACCTGGGGCAAGTTGCTTACCTTTCTGATTCCTCCTCAGTAGGGTGAGGACAATGATGATAACCATAATCCTGGAATTGTTGTAAGGATTAGGGTAGTTAATATAAGGAAAGTGCTTAGAACAGTGCCTGGCACATAGAAAATTCTTTATAAATGTCTCTCCCGTCTCTGCCTGCAGTCCCTGTGATGCAGGAAGGACTCCTCTGCCAGAAAAAAAACCCCGTCAGTGCACTCACCACCCAGTGCTGACCTCTCTCCTTGGAGGCGAAGAGAAGGAGCTTGTAGGAGAAGGGAGCAGAACAAAAAGTGGGCAAACGGAGTGTTCGTGGGCAGGCGTCCCTGGCCTGCTTGCCAGCCAACCTGGCTAGACTTTTACTAGCTCAGGACAGGAAATCTGAACTTTGTAAACTGGTCCATTTCTAGGGGGTTATGTTTTCCTTTTGGTTTTTCAGGTTTGTTTTTCCATTCGCTTCCTACTTAGGAAGTTCTTTGTGAAATGTTGCAACCTTGTCTTGCTGAACTAAGGGGAAAAAGGATTTGCCCTCTGGGAGGCCTGGAGAACCAGGGAGAGGAAGCTGACCTTGGAGTCAGGTCCCCAGGCAGAAAGCTCAGGAGAGAAAGGAAAGGAGCTTGAGATTGTTCAGCAACTCTGAAGAGGGTGGTGGGCTGACCAGGGTCTTGGTAAAGTAGAGTTCAGGGCCCTATCTCCCAAGCAGGTGGTTTCCAAAAACAGCCAGGAGCAGGAAGAGAAGAAGGATGACCTCAGATCAAGCCCTAGGGAGTTCCAAGGTCAAAACCAGAAGCGCCAAACCTTTCAGCCAAGGCCAGGGGATGCTGGGGCAGAGAAAGGGACAGAGCTAAATGGCCAGGTAGACAACACAGGGGCAGGAGAAAGGCCTGGGATTGACTGTGAGCAGGTGGGCAGGGCCTGAACCCTGTTCTGACTGGTCCTGGCTGCGACTGCTTTCCGAGGTGGGTGGGCGTGGTATGAAGGCACCTGAAAGAGCCCCAGAGGTGCCAGTTCCAGGACCCACCAGGTGCAGGGTGGAAGCAGAGTCCTTCCATTTGGGCTTTCCCCTTGCAAGCTCTTTTTTGGCTTGTGATTCATTCATTTTCTGATGCTCTGATCTCCTGTGTGTGTGCATGCGTGTGAGTGTTGGGGGGCGGTTGCTTGGTGGGTCATTCTGCTCTCAAACCCTTGAGTCAGGGAATGTCTGACATCCTCTGCCCCATCTTCCCAGCCCGTCCTACCCCTCACATTCTCCAAAGCTCACTCCCACCTCCTCCCTAAAGCCCCAGTCCTAATCACTTCTACCCAGCTATCCGACCCCCTGACACACTTGGCACACATCCCTGTGGGTCTGTGCCTTGAGTCTGCAATCAGACTGTGTGGCCTGTGCTCTGAAAGGCAGTGACTCTGTCTTGCACTCTGTACTTCCCCACAGCTCCTCCCATAGTCCTAGCTTACAGAAAGTACTCAGCCTGCATTTGCACTCTGTCACTTGGTCCATACTGAAGAGTTGGATTTGAACCCTCACCCTGTGCCTGAAACCGAGGGCACAGCCCCCCGTGCTGCTTGCAGTGCATGAGGAAGCGAGGTTCCCTGTCTCCCTATGTAGCTAGCACTTTTTACTCTGCCTTGGGGTGGCCTGTTTAGTTGCTCGCTAGACCAGGAGCTCCAGAGAGCATGGACTGAATCCTACTCATCCATGAATGTGGCCCTGGTACCTAACACAGTGCCTGGCACACTGTAGGTGCTCAATCAACAGAAGCAGTGGATAAATGAGTGAGGCTTGATGCTGGGGAGAGGAAGAGGCTGGGAGGGAAGGAGGATGAGCTATGGGAGCCTTGGCTCTCCCAGCAAAGGTTTCATGTGCGCAAGAGGCGCCGGACGGGGAAGGCCCGGGGTGAGGTCTCTGGCCCACAGCAGGACCATGCTCTTTGAGTTTCACAGGCTCCCTGGCCAAGGGCTACTGTGATGTTTTTAATGAGCTGCAGCCTGCAGGCCAGCCCAGTCTCTCTCTGCCCTGGGACCTCAATGCCATGAAATCTGGGAAAGTCCGAGTGGTCCACTGTCGGCCCAGCTGTGTTTTGCTTTGGGAGGCCAAATCTCACTTGCCTGGTGGTGTCAGGCATTTCCTGTGAGCTTAGCCAGGTTTCCCAAGCAGCTGCTGGCCCCTCTCCTGATGGCAACTTGGACAGGCCCTTGGTGTCCAGCTAGAGGAGGTGACATGACTCAGGGACATTCTAAGAGTGAGAGGGGAGTGCAGAAGGTCCAGGGAGGGGAGACACTGCAGGGACTGGTGATGGCCAGAGGCCCTCTGTAGAACGGCACTAGAAAGAGGCCAAGAGACTTATGTCCCAGAAGGAGGGGCCAGGAGAGTCTCTGGCAGCAGGCAGGACGCCCTACGGAGAGTCAGACGTGGATCGATGTTGTACATCTGCGTCCCAGGCTGACTGCAGGGGCCTGCAGGCTCCTTCTGAGCCCCAGGTCTAGGTTTGTTCTCCAAGGCTGGGCAGAGGGCCTCCCCACCTGGAAGCAAGAGCCAGGCATCTGGGGAAGGGCCTTGAGAGATCGGGGAAGGGTATGGTTACAACCTGGGACCAGCAGGCCTTGGAAACACAGTGCTTTGCACAGTGCTTCTTAATCTTCAATGGGCATGTGAATGATCTGGGAACTTAATGTGCAACTTCTGATTCAGCAGGTCTGGGGGGGGTGAGCGTCAGGTCTCAGGTGATAGTAATGCTGCTGGTCCATGGACCACACCTTGAGTAGTGAGGGTCCGAGCCAAGGCTTTTGGACAATCCTAAGTTCCAATCCTGGGTTTACCACTCATCAGCTGTGTGACATTAGGCAAGCATCCTAACCTCTCTGAGTCAGTAGTTTCCACCTGATAGGATTGCAGAGAGGATTAAATGAGATCATAAGAGTAGAGCACTTAGTATGGTGCCTGTTTTTATAATAGTGCTCAACACCTGTTAGCCATCAGTGGGCTGGTTCTCTTTGCCATGGGGACTTGAGTGAACAGGAAACTGTGGTAAAGACCAGACAGAAAACCAGAGTGCATGCATATGTGCAAGCTCACGTGTGCATATGTGTGTGCAGAGCTGCTCTGGGAAGAAGGCAGAGTCCAGACCCAGACGCAGGGGAGGCGCGACTGGCAGTAGCACCAATGGTGGCTTTGGCTGGTTTTATTGTGCCACCAGGACCAGTCTCACCAGCTCTATGGGGGAAAGGGTCAAGGGGAGGTGTCATGACATTTTTCAGAATGGCAGGGACCTCCACTGGGTTTGCCCCTCGGCCCGACTTAGAGCCTGAGCCCTGGGGACGTCTTAAGCAGGCTTAGTCAGTACTTGGGCAGCAAGGGGTCTGGTGTAGAGCAGGGCAAGCAGGGGTGGCAGGGAGGTGTCTGGGCAGCTGTGGACCCCATGATGGTGGCTTTCAGTGGGCTGCTCCCCTGGAAGGCAGCTGGAGTCCGCCTTCTTTTTACTGACCCAGTCTCTCCCTCCCTTTCTGGATCACCCCCTCTATGCACACCTCAACTTTTTATCCCGTGTTAGTTTTGTGTGGCTGCCATAACAGATTGCCACATATCTGGCAGCTTAAAACAATGCAAATGTATTATCCTACAGTTCTATCGGTCAAACCTCAGACACAGGCCCAACCAGGCTAAAGTCAAGGTGACATAGGGTAGAGTTCCTGGGGGCTCTAAGGGAGAATCTGTTCCTTTACTCATTCAAAATGTTGGCAGAATTCAGTTCCTTACAGTTGTAGGACTGAGGTCTCCATTTCCTTGCTGGCTGTCACCTCAGGGCCATTCATAGCATCCAGAAGCCACTCCTTCCTTGGCTTGTGACCACCTTCCTGTCTTCAAAGCCAGCAACTCCTCGTGTTTTGACTCTTCCCTCTGCCTCCATTTTCGGCTGAGCCTCTCTCACTGACTCGTCTGCTTTCTTTCACGTCTAAGGGCCTGTGTGATTCCATTGGGCACCGACAAATCGTCCAGGACAATCTCCCTATTTTAAGGCCAGCTGGTTAGCAACCTTCATTTCCTTTTGCTGTTTAATGTAATGTGTTCAAGGCACAACACCAGGTGACAAAGATCATGGGAGCCAATCACATCCACCCATTGCAGTTCGTTCCATCTGGGACCCTCCGCCTGAGTGTAACAGCTCCCCTTGTCAAGAGCTTGTCACAGGGGTGGCCCTACATGATCTGGCCCCCAAAACTTTCCTGACATCTCTGACGTCAGCTCTAACAACTCACTCCCCTCACCCTCCCTGCTCCTGCCATATAAGCCAACTGGTGTTCCCCCAAACATGCCAGAGATGCTTTGACCTCGGGGCCTTTGCACTTGCTATGCCCCTCCCTGGAGCACTATGGTAGTTTCCTAGGACTGCCATAACAGATTACCACAAACTGAGTGGCTTAAAACACCAAAAATTTATTCTCTCACAGTTCAGCAAGCCAGAAGTCCAAAATCAAAGTGCTAGAAGGGTTGTTTCTTCCAAAGGTTCTGAGAGTGAAATTGTTCCATGCTTTTCTCCTGGCATCTGGCAGCTCCTCGCAATCCTTGGTGTCCTTTAGCTAGTAGTGCATCACCCTAAGCTCTTCCTCCATTGTCAGTTGGTCTCTCTCTCTCTCTTTCTCTCTCTCTCTCTCTCTCTCTCTCTCTCTCTCTCTCTCTCT
>NW_017731399.1:2723558-2726813 GCF_001890085.2 Hipposideros armiger
TCTCTCTCTCTCTCTCTCTCTCTCCATCTCTCGCTCAGTGGTGGTGTTCTTCTTATGAAGGCACCAGTCATTGGACTTAGGGTTCACTCTATTCCAGTATGACAGCCTCTAAAGCTAACTAATTACATCTGCAAAGACTCTAATTCCACAGAAGATCACATTCACAGGTTGGGGCTTAGGACTTCAACACATCTTTTGGGGAGACAAAATTTAACTCACATCAAACACTCTTCCCAGACACTCCCCCACTTTAGGTCTTTTCACTGGGGGCCCTCCATGTTTACCCAGTTTAAAATTATACACCCTAAACACTCCCTCCCCCTACCAAGCTATTTTCTCCATAGCATAATGTCTTATATATTTCACTTATTTCTTTGATTTATTTTGTTTCTTACCCCAATAAAATGGCAGGTCCAGGAGGACAGGGGTTTTATCTATTTTCTTTGCTGATGCATCTTCAGCATCTCAAATATGACCGGCCCAGAGTCAAGCTGAGAAAAATATGTGCTGAGTGAACAGGCTTGGCTGTCTACCTCACTATCTTGTTTAATTGTCACAACTCCCTGTAGTGGGTTCCCAGTGTCCCCGTTCTACTGATGAGGCACAGAGAGGTGAGGTTACTTGTCCCCACTCCCACAGCCCAGCCTGAGACCCACGCCTGTGCCAAGCTCTTGTCTGTGGGGACAGGGAGGAAGGGCAGGGTCGCTAGTACAGCTCCTACCAAAAGTCCAGCCTTGGATGTCAGTTCTGGGGCCACTGAGCACGTATATCGTGTATGCCTGTAGGTGAGTGGTCGGAGAACTCGCTGCTTCCAAGCAGGACCCCGGCACTGTTCAGCCCCCACCCTGGCCCTCTTGGCACTTCCTGACATGTGACCTTTAGCCTGCTATTGCTGAGACTGAGTCCTTAGGTTTCCCATGGGAGTGCTGCCTCCCTCACCCCAGGCCTTGCCCAGGCCTCCTGTGGGATGATAGGGAGAAACTGTGTCCCCAAGGGTTGTCTCTGCCAGCGTGAGGGGACAAAGCGACCTCTCAGTAGATCACTGCACCTGGAGCCACTGCAGGGCAGACCCAGGCATCCCTTCCTGATAGAATGGCAAGGGATAGTCCCAGGAGATTGGTGACCCAGAATCAGAAACTAGGTCCTTGGGGAGAGGGCAGCTGGGCATGGACGGGACAATTAGAAGGTGCAAAAAGGCAGTCCCAGTGTGTGTGTGTCGGGGGAGCACTGGGCTTTGGAGTCGGGCAGAATTTAAATCCCAGTACCTGCACAAATCAGTTATGCCAGCCACAGTACCTCACTGAAATTAGTTTCTTGACTCTGAAGTGGAAAAACTCATGCCACCTTATAGGGTAGTTAAAAGAATTCATGGAAATGATGCAGGTAGAGTGATTGCTAGGGTATATAGTAAGTCTAATAAGTGTGAAATCTCTTACCCTACCTGTCTATTCCCATGCCTCTGACAAATCAGTGTGAGACACCCCATTTGCCAAAACAGGTTTTTCTCCACCGCACTGTCTGGGCTTATAGATGGGGAAAATGAGGCAGGACAAAGGTTGGCAGCTAGGCTGTGGGTCTCTCCTGGGAACCCTGGAGATCCTGACTTGAGGCCAGTCTGAAGGCTTGCTGGGCTCTTTGAGCCTGGCTCCTTCTCCAGAAGCCTTCCACCCACCCCCTTCTTCCGTTCTGGGGTCCTGTTTGCTCTTCTTCCTCCTCACCCAAGTCCCTTGGACCCAAGACCATGCTCCAGTATACCCACGGGACATGATGAGAGACCAACTCATGCGCAGAGAATTTGGAGTTTTTGTGAAACTTCTAGCATGAGTCCCTTGCCTTCCCTCTAAGCCTCCGTTTCCCCATTTGTAAATCAGAGGGTTACAATGGATCTTCTCTGAGGTCCAGAGTTAATGATCGCAGATGCTGGCCTTCAGCTTGGCCATTTTCCATCCCGGATGGTGAAATGCACTTACTTCCTCCCCCCTACCTATTTCCAAGGTCGTGACAAAGACATGTGATGCCTTTCACCAGGGTAGACCTTAGCTGTCCCTGTCAATCTGGCTTCAGGTCCTCCTTGGCAAGGCTGCGATGGGGTTAAGCAGCCCGCCCACATCTTTTGTGCTGTGTCACCACTTCCTCAGCTGCTACGAAATGGTTCCTCCCACTGGGTTGACCAAACCCCTATAATTTGACTGAGTCAAGCTTTTTGTACCTTTGGGAGTTAAGTGTCTTCCTTCCTTTTCTTAGTCTTTTTTTTTTTTTTCTGATTTGTTTTTGTAACTCTGAGCCCCAAGCTTGCCCCCTGGGGGTTTTCTGGAATTTCCCAACCCTTAGGACCTTGACTACACTATTTTGAAAAGACTTAGAATTAGGAGACCCAATTTTGCTTCCAAGCTGGGCTACCAGCTAGCTTCCACCATGGGCACTTAGCTTCACTAAACCTTAATGTCTCGATCTGTAAAATAACTCTTTCCTCACTGGGATGTTGTAAGGATTAACTAAAACAATGTGGGTGAAAGGTTGCTTTGTGAACTGGAACTTGCCTTGCAAATGCTGGTTATTATTGTTAGTCAGCAGTTCTGACAGTGGGCTGGGGTGTTTGCTTATATAATATCTCCTATATGTGAGTGGATTACTTTCAGGAGAAACTCCTCATTGAGGCCCTCCGTCACCACCTTTTTATGGTTTTAACCTTAGAGTTAACCTCAGCCGATGGACACAACACCAAGAGATGTGCTTCACATCATAGTCTCCGTGACAGGTACCCCAACAGTTGTGCAGTGCGCAGCCTGTGCAGCTGTATGTGGCCATCCCAGACCTGGCCCCTTTCCAGGAGGGAGATGTCTCCCATTTTCCTGTTATTAAATATTTTTAACC
The DNA here is from genome assembly GCF_001890085.2 of Hipposideros armiger. Classification (NCBI taxonomy): domain Eukaryota; kingdom Metazoa; phylum Chordata; class Mammalia; order Chiroptera; family Hipposideridae; genus Hipposideros; species Hipposideros armiger. The sequence goes on from NW_017731399.1 coordinate 2,726,433, forward strand.
TCCAACTTGAAAGTCCCCTCATTGGGTTCACTTTTTATTTCCCCAGTACTTTTCGTTTTCCACTTTCTAACATGACATATAATTTACTTATTTCTTATGTTTATTGTTACTGTCTGTTTTTCCCCAACTACAGTGTGAACTCCTCAAGCAGGGATCTTTGTTTTATTCATTGACATACCCCAAGCTCCCAGAACAGTGCCTGGCATGTAGTAAGCACTCAATAAATAAATAGCTATTGAGTGAACATCTTTGTCACAGTGGATCCCCTGTTGCTGCCTGGAGCAGAGACAGTGCTCTTGGGTCCATTTCCTTCTGAACTGACCCCCTAGCATCTTGTTGATCATAAAGAGGCTTTCCCAATGGGCACCTACCCACCCTGTG
>NW_017731399.1:2727743-2731028 GCF_001890085.2 Hipposideros armiger
GCCTGCCTCCCACACAGAGGAAGTGGACAGATTCAAGGGAATGGTGTCTGCTTTCTGCACACTTCCTCTTTGCTTCCTCCCTTTCCTATTTAAGCTTGGAGGTAGACATCTGGACTGAGGCGGCCCGAGGCAGCCCCAAAATCTCTGATGAAGACTGAATAACTCTTTTCTAGGAGTCTCCCAGAGCTGATTCTCAGGACCTTCCCTAGGTTTGGTTCCAGAGAGGGACACCCCCCCACCCCCCGCAACCCAGCTGGCCCCAGCCCTCTACAGTCTCTGAGACATGCTGTTCGCCTCCGATCGGCCCACAGCAAAGGGATGGAGACACCTATGAGCCTCTTCCTCTTCTGATTGTCCTTCATCGTCACCTCCACAGGGTTCATTGTGCCCTGGTATGTTTCAGGCACTGTGCAAGGTGCTCTGCCCTTCTCTCTCCTCTCCTTGTCCTCCCCGCACCAAAAGCGCCAGCTCAGTGACATGTGGAAGGTAGAGTTTGCACAAATGTCTCTTGGCCAATTATGTTGAGTTCAAGTAACAGTGTGTAAATGGAGTGGAGTGCAAGTCTGCACCTGCCACTGGGACGGGGGCAGGCACCCAAGAGCGGAGAGGCAGAGAGACTCCGAGTGCTCCCCACAGCCTTGTCCTTAGCCTCACCCTAATGAGGTGTCTAGAATCATGGTTACTGTGGTGAATGTTTGGGTCAGGACTGGGTGGGACGAAGGTTGTGGTGAAGGTGACGTTCTATTTCACAGTCGAGTGGTGGTTAGAGTAACTTTAGTGTGGTATTAGAATGAGGTTTTAACTTTAGGGCTGTGGCTAGGGTTTGGTTAGGGTTGGGTTAGGGTTATGTCACAGTAGAATTTAGGACTGTCGGGTTTTTGAGTGTGGTATGGTTATTATTTTAACCTACCGCTTATGAACATTATTGAGTCAGCTGGCAGTACTCTGTGAAGCACTTTACAAGCATCACCTCATTTAATACTGGGGACAATACAGCATAATGGTTAAAAGAATGGGTCATGCGTCAGACCTCAGTCTCATCAGATTCAGTTGCTCACCAGCTGTTTGACGTTATATGAGTTTCTTCACCTCCCTAAGTCTCAGTATAAATTGACGGTGCAAATGCTGGCCAGAATAAAATAAAATACAGGGTTGCAGTCAGAATAAAATAAAATAGCGTGCATAAAGTGCTAAGCCACAAAACTAAGTGCTCAATACTCACTAGCTGATACTCTTTCGTATCAGTCAGAGTCCAGCAGGAAACAGATGGCACACTCAATGGGGACAGTTTGATAAAGGCTCTATCTGGAAAGACACAGACAGGGTTAGGGGAAATGATAAAGGATGGCGGGTACCCTCGGGGTAGCTGTGTAGTGAAGCCCTTAACCCTCCAGGTCTAAAGGATCCAGGGGTTACCCTGAATAGCTCCAGCCATGGGAGAAGCCCACAGCATGGCTGTGGCCTCTGGTAGAAGAGTACAGCCACTGCCCACCCTCAGTGGCCTGTGAGGAGAGAGCAGGGAGGATCGATGCCTCCACTCCCTCTGCTGCCCTCTGCCTCTTGCTGGGTCCTTTGTGGACGGGGACAAGGGGAAAGTCTCCAGCACATTAACCAGTCCTCACAATGACCTTGTGTAGAGACTCTTGTTACCCCCACTCCACCATGAAGAAACCAGGGGCAGGTGATTCCAGCCCATCTCTGCTCCAGACTCCAGGACCTGTGCTGTGGTCATTTTGCTGAGCAGCCCCTAGAGCAGGTGAGCTCAGACAAGCTCCGCAAGCCTGGTGTGGGAGCTTCAGAGGACTGGGTTAGGCGTGACAGCTAGTGTCTTCGGAAAACTACAGAAACCCGAGGAGAGCCTGGTCCCCCATGGCCATGTGTGGGGGTGATGGGAGCTNGACAGTGCTCTTGGGTCCATTTCCTTCTGAACTGACCCCCTAGCATCTTGTTGATCATAAAGAGGCTTTCCCAATGGGCACCTACCCACCCTGTGACGCTTGGCCTGGGGGGTCTGAAGCCAGCACAGGCTGAAGGCCTTGCTTCTGCCCTGAGGGTGACTAGAGCACAGCTGGAGCAGGGCTTAGCAGACCCTTGGGAAAGCCAGGAGTTTGGTGCGGGGCTTTGGCAGCCGTGAAGGAGTGTCCTCCCAGTTTCTTCTGTTTCTTGGGCCTTAGAAGAGTGCCATGAACCCCTTCCTTGGGATTGTGGATTTGGAAGAGGGAAGGCTCAGAGGGAAGTAGTCAGAGGGAGAGACTCACTCATGGGCCTCCAGCCAGAACAAATGGAAAGGGTTTTATTGCCCCACGTTTGAAGTCACAGAAGCCCAGCTGCTGCTTTTTGAGTAAGTAGAAGAGGCCTGTCTCATCTGAAAATTTCCTTCACTGCCCACCCCTGTCGCCTTGCTGCTTGCAGAGGGTTCTAGAAATGTAGATAGGACACATTAAGGTTTGTGCAGAGTCACTGGCACTCCATCCCTGCCAACTCCACCTATCCCTGCCCAGCAGAGACTGCTTAGAGGGACTGGGTGGGTCTGAAGCACTCCACCCCCATCAGGGAGAGGGGGAGTCAGGCTGTTCTGCGCTGGACCTTTCCGTCACTGGCCATGACACCAGGAGATGTCTGTTACTTCGTAGTCTCTATGACAGGCGTTCCAAGAATTGTGCAGTGCATAGCCTGTGCAGTTGTATGTTGTGCCCCTGGACCTGGTTTCTTCCCAAAGGGAAGTGTCTTCCATTTCACCCACAAAGTGTGTTGCTTCAAGGCAGTCCTCTCCAGTTGGGTGTGGCTGCTGAGGCCCCACCTAGGCTTCTCTGCAAGGGAGGTAGACCTCTGGGGCCTTGTAGAGTGTTCAGGTACGCCTCTCCAACCCACACACATACCTGAGACCCATGGGGCTCAGGGCCTGAGCAGCACCATGTTTAGCCTTAGAGCCCCTGTGTGAATAACAAAAAGACACAAGCGGATGCAGCTGGGCACACAGCCTGCCTGTGCTGTGACTCAGCCTAGGGGTCCCAACAGAGGTTGTGAGGAAGGTGGGCATCAGAGTGCCCCTCTCGGCGCAGCAGAGCCTGCAAGCCCCCTCCTTCTGCCATGTTCTGCCCAGTGCAGACCACACTGGGTTGGTGAACATGCCGTGCTCAGGCCTCTGAGCGCTCAGGGAAGACGGGGTCACAGGGCCTTCTAACACCTCGCCTGCCTCCCACACAGAGGAAGTGGACAGATTCAAGGGAATGGTGTCTGCTTTCTGCACACTTCCTCTTTGCTTCCTCCCTTTCCTATTTAAGC
>NW_017731399.1:2733283-2775166 GCF_001890085.2 Hipposideros armiger
TGTGCTGAGAGAACATGCCTCAAAAATCATAATGGAGATTTTTCAGGCCCTGCAAGTTTTCCTTTTGAGCTCAAGGTTTTCGAATATATATCAGGTTTCACCCCTTGTCCACAACATAAAGGAAGTTCCTGATTTATGGATCCAGTAGTTGTTCCATGTATGCAATGTTTAAATCTGCCACCAGTTAACTAATTTGCCACTGTCAAAAAAGGCACTGTGAGCTTCCCAGGTGAAAATCACGTTGCCAAAGTAAAGTGGTACAGCCAGCCGCCCCTATCCGTGGGCTCCACATCCATGAATTCAACCAAATGTGGATTGAAAATATTCAGAAAAAAATGTTACATTGTTGCTGATGTGTGCCATGTAGCTAGGCCTATGGTCTGTCCTGAACAGGCTTTTTTTTCTTATCCTCATTCCCTAAATAATGCAGTATAACAACCATTTAATAGCATTTACCTTGTATTGGGTATTATAAGTAATCCAGAGATGATTTAAAGTATATAGGAGAATATGGGTAGATTATATGCAAGCACTACGTCGTTTTGCATAAGGGACTTGAGCATCCATAGATTTTGGTATCCATGTATGGGGGTGTCCTGCAGCCAATCCCACATGGATACCAAGAAACAACTGTATTATGATAACAATAATAAAGAGGGGACTCTGAAATGTACACTTGTTTCCACTTGTGGAACTGAGTCAGTGTCTCAGAATTCCTCCTCACCTTCACCAGCTCACCTGTGTGCATGTGCGACACACACACACACCCCACCTCTGGTGAAGGGCTAAGGAGGAAGATTTCAGCCTTGCAGGATAATTTCTCAGAAAAGGATTAGGAAGGGAAAATGGGTTAAGTGCAAAGTCGTCTGATGACCGTGGCTGTAAGGCTGGCTGCTTAGGACCCAGAGGGGTGTGTATGCGCGTCTGCCTGTCTGTCTGTCTGCAGATGACATAATAAAGCTTGCTAAATGATTTCCAATAACAAAATGTGAAAACACATAGTTCCTTTGTTAGCCACATAGCTGTGGTTTACGTCCATGATTCATTGTGGAAGTGAGTAGCTGCGACAGGCATTTTGTGGGTTTTTTTCTTCTTTTTTCTCCTAAAAAAATATTTGTGAAAGGTCTAAAATTCAAGGAAGCCCAGTGCTTTCTGAAAAAGAAAAATCCCCATTCCTTGCAAAATGAAGGTTGCAAATGAAAACTTCTGGAGCTACCCCATGCCTGCTTCCAGTTGGTCACCTACACTGCATTTTCCTCCCAGAGCTCAGCCCCTGACCTAACATATCCACCCCCACGTGTACCCAGCAGAGGGTGGCGGATTGCATCAGAGGCCGCTCAAGAGATTTGGTACTGCGAGGCAGCGGGGGTGTCCTCTTGAGACCCCAGCCAAGTTACACCCATGGGAAACAAATTGATTTCTCATTTCTTTCTTTTTCTTTTTCTTTTTGAGTTTCTTGGGTCAAGGTCAGAGCCCCTATAGCAGGCGGTAGTGTGTGAAGGAAGAATTGTGAAATCATTTACGTCTTATAGTTCGACAAGCCTGGGTTTGAATCTCAGCTCTACCACTTCACAACTATGCTGCCTAGAGCAAGCAATTTCACTTCATAAGCCTCAGTTTCTCACCTGTAAGTTGGGGATCTTCATCACTGCCTTATAGAATTGTCAGGAGGACTTACTACTATATGTAAATACATCTGGCACCTTTTAGGTATTCTACGAATGGCACCCACTCTTATTTGTCTCTAGACTCTGGGGTTATCTGAGCCTTTTGTTTCTATCAGAAAAGCAGCAGTAGTGATGAGAAACTCAGCGAGTTTGCCTAGACCACTTGAAGGTATTTCTGGTTCTGGTGAAGTTTCCTGTCATGGCCAAGGGTGAGCAGCAGGGTGGGGAACGTCATCCACCCAAGGCAGACCGAGCTCAGGCCCTGAGACCCTGCCCCAGCACTACCTTGCTGGTGGGGATCCCGGGTCAGTTAACAGCCTCTCTGTGCTCCCGTGTTCTGTACAATGAGGAACGATAGTTCTTATAGCAGAGACTTGTTGCACTCATCAAGGCAGGCCTCAAATGCAAAGGGCCTAAGAAAAATAAAAAATGAAACGCCTGTAACGGATGTCTGCACATCATCAGTTGGGAGGTTTGGACAGCTACATTGCTGAGGGAAGGCTTCTCAGTTGGGGTCCCAGTTCTCATAGAAATTCTTGTTTTGTTTATGGTACTGGGGCAGAGTTTCAGCCCCTGGCAGAGCAGGCTGGCTGCAGACTGCCAGGACTTTGGCCAGCCCTTGAGGAGTGTATTCTTGACCCAGGCCCCCTGCTTTCTTTGTCTACAATGGGCTTGTCCAGGCAGGTCCAGGAGTGGGGTAAGCTCATCTGAAGTCATAGGCTTCTGTTTGCATCTGAAAACGCAGGCCTGCTCAATTCTGTATGTGTGCGTGTGTGGCAGAGGCTGGGAGGGGTGGAGAGAGGGTGGTGAAGGGAGGGGGGCATATATTGAAGGGTATAGGTGTCCCGAAGACCCATTAGCTGTAAACTCAAGGGTTCAGGAGGTGGGCATCTCGTGCCAGGTTGGTGGTGGTGAGATACCCAGGTACCAAGTGGCTTTGGGACCCATGGCTTTGGGGCGTCGTCCTACCTCTATCCCCTCAACCTGAGGGTCTCTCCTCTCTCTCCTCCTCCTCCTCATCCCCTAATCTTCCAGAGCCCTTGCCAGGTGTCCACTGGTCCTGACTTGCATTTTCATTCCCTTTCAATGCTTCACCTCTCCGACCACTTCCTTTTCTCAGGCGCTTCTCTGTCACTCGTCCAGCGCGCCCGGTAGCAGCTTGCAGTGAGAGTTAGGGTGCCGTGGTGGAAGGAGCACGATGGGCATTCGGTTCCAGTTGACCTGGGTTCGAATCCTGGGTTTTGCCATTCATGACCCATGTGGCCTAGGGCCAGAGACTGACCTTCTCCACACTGCCAGCGTCTCACCGGTGCTGTGGGGACAGTGAGCCTGCCTCCCAGGGCACCGGGGGACCTTTCTGAGTGATGTGTATTCTCTGCCTGGTGCTCGGTGAGTGGAGCAGTTGTTTTTTATCAAGGTGGGCTGTATGTGGAGTGCTGTGGCTGCAGAGACTTCACTGTCTCACTCTTGCCACCCACCTGGGGTTATAAATACCCGGAGAAGGCCTCTGGGAATGGCCCAGACAGGAGATGGGTGACAAGGTGAGCACTCGTAGTCAGACAGAGTAGGCAATGGGGCCAGGCAGGGGAGCACCAAGGAATTTTGACATAATCACCATCCTAAGAGACCATTTTTAACCTTGTTGCTTCCTGGTAAAAACGCCTTCCTTCAAGGCTCCCCTTTATGTACGAGATCCACAGGTTAAGGGCTGGACCTTTGGCTCTACAGCTCAGTCCCAAAGCATGGTTCTCAAACTGCCATGTAGTATAGAGGCTCAGAGTACAGGCTCTGGAGTCAGAATATCTACAAGCTACCTGTGTTTGATTCCCAGCTCTGTTAGTCATTGGCTGTGTGACCTTAGGCAAGTTGCCTAGCTTCTCTTTGTCTCATTAGTAAAATGGAGATAGGTAGTAATAATACCTACGTCCTAATTTGAATGATGATTTAATTAGTTAATATATGTAAAGTGCTTAGAATAGTGCCTGACACATAATAAGCACTATGTCGCTATTTGCTATTATTTATTGCTACCCTTGGCCCCTCCCACTTTCCCTTGAACCAGACAGGCCTCCTTACTCCTTGAACACAACCACCAGCACATTCCTGAATTGGTCCCTTCGGCTCATTGTTCTCTCTGCCTTGAGTGGATCCTGTCCTCCCCACCCCTCACACCAGCTCATAGCACAACCGCTAGAAAACCTTCCCCAGCCATCTTGCAGTGAGACTCCTGGCACCTGCTGCTTTTCTACTTTGGTGTGTTAGGAAACGCTCACATGCAGGGTCTTGTGGCAGGGCTGCCGTGCATGGGTGTGTGTGCTGCGCCCTGCACAAAGGTGCAGGTCAGGTGATGAATGGGGCTAAAATCTAGCCTGCGTTTCTTACACCTAGTTCCTGGCACCATGCTATGCCACCCTGAAGGAAGTGGGACAGCCTCTGTAAACCGGCCACCCAGAGGGGGTCCCTTTTCTAGTTCACACAAAGGCACCAGGTGTGCTAGGCCTCCCGCACCGCCTGCCTCCCTGCCCGGATTATAAGCTCTCAGCAGGCTAGACGCCATTGCCACAGTGCCCACGTGGGGCCATGCACCTTATAAGATGCTCATAGTGCACCTTGGAAGTAGTTGCATGATGGATTCATGACATCCAGGTTCTCCCCACCCATACCACCAGCGGACAGGTTTTCCTGGGGGAACTTGGAGACAAAGGCTCAGACTGCCTGCTGGTCCTGCTGCTATGGAATGGGGCATAGCCAGAGCTGAGGGGATAGTTCCAGGGAGGTAAGAGAGTTGGGGGATGCCACAGAGAAGCTTGAATTTCAATATGGTAAATATTTGGGGGGAAGCAGCTGTGTGTCCGATGCTGTGATGGCACCATGGAGAATATGAAGAGTAAGACCTAATCTCTTCCCTTCCTCTCTGGGGGGGGGGGGGGGGGGCGGAGTCTGTGTCCCAGGCTGAGCTGCAGCTCTTTGGGTGGTCCCCTGGGCCCAGAAGGAGGCAGAGGAGCTCTTGGAGGGGCCCCTTCTCCTGGGGAGAGGGAGAGGGTGATTGCCCCAGCAGTCTGACACTTGGGCAAACTAGGCAGAAAATGAGGGGCATTTCCTGGGACCTGCAGAAACCCCTCAGGGCAATTTCTCTCCCATCTCTGTCCCCTGAGGTGCCCCAGGCTTGACCCCAGGGCCTGGGAAGCTGCTTTGGCTTCCCTGAGCTACCTCCTTAATATCCAGAGAGAAAAAAGGCGATGCAGTCTTGAGGGGTGAGGGTTGGGCAGCCGGGCAGCCTACCAGGCAGGCTGCTCGGTGGAGAAGTGCTCACGGTCCTGGAAGCATGAGGGGTCTGGAGGGTGGAGGAGAGCTATGAGGCTCAGAGGGGCCTCTGGACCCTTGGGAGACGGAGGCAGCACCTATTTCAGGGCTGCTCTACAGGCAGGGATCAGGTCCCGGGATGGGCCTCAGTGCCCCCCAGACACGCACAGCTCCTATCTACCTCTGCCTTTTATTTCCCTACAAGGAACAGGGATTCGGTGTTCCCTCCTGAGCAGGCAGGGTGTGGTCTGGGCAGGAGAGACTTCCCCAGGTTCTGCCCCTCTTTACCCCTACCCAGCCAGGGACGCCGCCTGGGATTCTGTGCAGGAGCTCCAGACCCCTCAGACCTGGGTGTGGCTGCAGAAAGAGCTAGACCTCAGAGTAGGGAGATGTGACTCACAGCGGCCACACAGGGCGTGGTGGGGTAGGGGCTGACCAGTGAGGCCGAGGGGGCTGGACGAGTGGGCACAGCAGGGTTTGAAGCAGGAGAGGTCTGGAGACACTTGGGGGAGGCCAGCTCTGGGCCTGTTCAAGAGGGCACCAGGGGGTGAGGGTGCCAGTGTTGACAATGCCACATCAGTGTGTCATGTGGCAGGCAGGGCTGAGTCCCGGGCACTGCCCACGGAACTTCCACCCCCAGTGGTCTCTCAGAAGTCATAGCCCAGGAGCCCTGCCCTGAGCAGGATTGCCAGCAGCTTTCTCTTTGGCCCACGGAGACTCAGCTCCACGGTTCCAGCGACAGGGAGCTCCTGCTTCTCCAGGGGCCACCACGTCACTGGTCAACTCTGGCTCCTCAGAAGCTTTTCCTCACACTGTGCTGAAACCTGCTTCCCTGTGACATGGCCCTGGGTCTGTCCTCTGGAAATCTAGCCTCTTTCCTGCCGCAGCCCTGCTAACATCTGATGACAGATGCTGCAGTTTGGGGGCAGAACCGCAAGGCTGAGGAGGGGACTGATTCCCCTGGGCCCAGACAGCCAGGGAACCTGAGTGCCTGAGGTGTGAGCGAAGGCTTCCAGGGACAAAGAACGCAGGGAGGGGAGCTAGGGAAGCCTTCTAACCACATAGTTACAGGCCAAGGTAGACTTTCGGGGTTCAAATCCCAACGCCTCCATTTTGTACACTGTGCTGTCCAATGTGGTGGCCACCAGCCACATGGGGCTATTTAAATTTAATTTAATGTAAAACTCAGTTGCTCAGTCTCACCAGCTGCACTTCCAAGTGTTCAAAAGCCACAGGTGGCTAGTAGTTAGTATGTTGGATAGCTCGGCCTATAGAACATTTTCATCATCACAGAAAGGTCTATTGGACAGCGCGATTCTCAGTGAATGACCTTGGACAAGTTCTTTAACCTCTCTGTGCCTCCGTTTTCTTTTATGAAAAATGGGGGGCAATCACAGTACCTAGCCCCAAAGGTGGTTATGAAGATTAGATAACATAAGGCAAATATAACAAATAATACACAGCACAGAATTAGTGCTCAATAAATGTTCATTATTATTGTCTAGGACAAGTGGGGCAGGGTTCGAATCCTCCCCTGCTCACTGTAACACCAAGGAACCCACCAGGCTGGCACCCCTGATACCCAGAGGCTGGAGGGTGATGGCTACTGCTTTAGCCCAGCCTGGGTCTCACCAGCTCAGCCCCCAAGCCACGCATCACCTAGGAGCAGCAGGCCTCTGGCTCTGTGCCAAGGCCACAGTGTCCCCTCCCCTTCACCCACCAGGGCTGGGTGTACCCTTGTCCCCTACTGTGGCAGGGCAGGTTTGTGGCAGGGGCTGGAGCAGAATGTCTGGCAACCCTTTCTTGGGTGCCTGGGGGTTTGGTATAAAGGCCATCTGGCACACAGGCCGAGGTATGAGGCCTGCCTGGGCAGCCGGGAGAAAAGGAGCGGGGCTCTGTGAGGGCTTCCCCTGCCGGGCCAGGGCCCAGATTCTCAGGAGAGACTCAGCCACCTGGGAGATGCCTGGGAGATCCCAGCTCATCACCTGTAATGAGCTGGGTCTGTAGTCACAGGAAGGAGCAGAGCCTGCCCCTTCGGCCAGAAGCAGAGATGGAGGTCTGGGAATACCGTCCTGTCTTGGTGCTCTCTCCCTGTTCCCTCCTGCACCCCAGCAGCTCCCTCTCTGCTGCCTTCACAGCCTCTTCCTCTGTCTGCCTCTCACGTGTTGGTACGCCCCAGGCCCCCTCCTCTACCCTTCTTTATTCTCCTACATTTCTCAGTGTTTAGGCGTCAGAGCACCTGGAAGTCATAAGAAATACCGTAAACTATCAATGTAATTGATTTCATGATTAGAGCTGGGAACAGTTTTATTAGCAGAAACTATGACGATCATCTATGTGTGCAAAATGAAAACCTGGCTATCAGCACACGCCTTCCATGAGAAGAACAAGCTGTCAAGTGAAGTGCGATGGGCTGTTGCCACGTTTGTCCGTTAATATTCATTTGCATCTTGTTCATTTGTTGCATTGTGTGCTAGCAGACAAGTGGTAACAAGCGCCAAACGCTGGAGATGAACTGATGGAAGCATAACTCATAGCTGAGACCAGCCTGTTCATTAACACACTTCCCCCTTGAAATTGGGAAGCGTTAGCAGAGTTAACGCCTCAGTCCAGCAGTGGAAGGAACTCTGAAGTATGGTTTGTCCTGCACACGCTACCTGAGTGATATCATCCCTCCTTCACTCTACACTTGACTCCCCCCGCCCCACCCCACCCCCTCCTGAGTGCTGCCTCCTGGGTGTTTCCATCTGTAGACTCATCTTGACGCACTCAGCACTCATCAGGTCCAAAACCGAGCTGCTTCTTAGATCTCTTACATTGGAATCTTGGCTCCTGGAATCCCCTCTGCCCATTTGTCTAAGCCACAGCTGGAAATTCTCTATGTCTTAAACATCCTTTGAATCAATGCCTTCTTCTTGGCCCCATGGTTAGTCTCTGTAACCTCGAACATGGCCAAAGCCTTCCAGCTGGCCTCCAGCCCTCCCCACTCTGGTCCGTCCACCACCAGGTAATCTTTCATCAGAGTAAGAATCATTTGAAAAGACCTATCCCATCACATCCTAGACCTGCTTGAAGACCATGAGCATCTGAGGCTACTATGTGGCCTGCCTTGTGCCCCAATAATACCTTTGCTGGGGTGCTGGTCCCTTTGCCCAGCCTCCATTGGAGCAGAAAGGATAAGAGGGTCTTTGGCAACCTCAGTGCCTGGCATGCGCTCAGTTAAGTGCTTCTTGAATGAATGAAAGAGGGTGGGCTGCTCCAAAATCTCCAGGGACGCCCCCTTACCCATTCAGTACAGCCAAGACACGTCCCCAACATTTCCGCCCATTCACTATATGGACCAGAACTGTTCTTAACTCCTCAAAACCTCAGTGTTCTCATGTCTAAAATGGCAGTAAAGAAATAAATGCTGGGATGGCTTTAGGGTGAATCTCCCTGGTTCTGTAGCCTTGCTTCTGCACCCGGAAGTTCTGTAACCTTTAGCAAGGCATGCAACCTCCTTACCCTGTTTTCTTGACTATAAAATGGGGATAATGAGTAACTCTTAGGGCTATGGAGAGGCCCACGTGAGATAATGCATGCAACCTGCATGGTTGGTGCGGAGCCTGGCACAGAGTAAATAAACATTCACTACATTGTAGCACTAGCTTTTTCCCCATCCACCCACTTCCCACTGTTACTAATTCCCAGGGCATCCTTCCAAGGTTGCTTTGTGAATATGCAAATAGATGCAACAGGTGTCCTTATTTTCTCTATTTTTACACAAAGTTTACATGTCCCACACTAGGAGTCAGCAAATTTTTTTTCCATAGAAGGCCAGATAGTAATTATTTTAGGCTTTGAACAACATATGGTTTTTGTGACTGACTACTCAGCTTTGCCATCGTAGAGGCAAGGCAGTTGGTTGTAGATGAATGTGGCTGTGTTCCAATTAACTTTATTTATGGAAACTTAAATTTGATTTTCATATCACTTTCTCATGGCATGAAATATTATTATTCTTTTGATGTTTTTTTTCAACCATTTAAAAATGTAAAAAACCATTGTTAGGTCACAGTCTGTATAAAAACAGTCAGTGGGCCAGATTTGGGCTGTTTTTCACTTTTCAACACATCTTGGAGAGCTTTTGCTATGGATGTAAAGGAGCTGCTCCTCTGTTTTGAGGGAAGGTGATTCCATCCTGTGGATGCATCCTAGTTTGTTTAACCAGTCTCCTACTGAAGGATACTAAAGTTGTTTCTATTCTTTACAAAATATTTTGCTATTACAAAATAGTGCTGTTATGAATAATCTTGTCGGTCCATCATTTTTGACATTTACAAGTGTCTTAGGTCAGATTTCCCTAGAGGCGGAGCTGGAAAATGGATTTGGGTGTGTGTGATTTATTGGGGGAGAGCAAAGTGAGGAGGGAAGCAGAACAGGAAGGTGGAAAGAGCCAAGCAAGGATTGATTCCAGGGAACTCAAGCCAAGACCTGATTGAGGGTGGAGCTTGCAAAGTTGTCCTACCTTGAGGTAAGGGGGTGGGGCCTTTGAACTTCCGGTTCAGGCAGTCATTGGCTTAGTGGTCATGGTGGTGGGCGGAGCTTGTCAAGTGGTTGCCATCAGCTAAGAGTAGGACTTGGAAGAAGCCAATGGAGGTGCCCCAGCTTCAAAGGGGACCTGGGCTGGGCGGCAGCAGGACACACCACAGCAGGTTTATCTGCAGCTTAGTCTCGGAGGTAGAACTGAAGGGACAAAGCAGAGATGCACTGTGATATGGGTAGACATTGCCAAATTGCTGTCCACAGGCCTGTATCAATTTACATTTCTACCAACAACATCTGAGAGTGCCTGTTTCAGCACAATCTTGCCAAATTAGTCAATGATTAAACTTTCGGGGTTTTGTTAATCTGATGGATTAAAAAATGCTCTTCAGGGCCGGCCGAGTGGCGCGTTGGTTGGGAATTGGCTGGGGACACGGGCTCTGAGCAGCAGGGCCCTGGTTCAGATCCCACATGAGGACCAGTGACGCTGTGCCCTCTACAGCTAAGACGGTGGGCAGCGGCTCGACCTGGGGCTGGGCTGCCATGGGGCGCCGGCGATGACATAGGTTGCAGTGGGGCTGGCTGGCAGCAGGCGTGAGCTTTCGTGAGCTGTTGTGAGCCGCAGTCCAATGGTTGATGGGCAACTGCCTCTCCCCAGAGGACCGCAGTGATAATACCAACATGGGCCAGTGGAGCGACGTCCTCTGCAGCTGGACTGAGGAGTGAAGGGATGGCAGCTTGTCTTTTCCCCTCCCCCAATTCCCCAATGAAGTCTTTAAAAATAATAATAATAAAAAATAAAATAAAATGTCTTCGGAGTAGTTTTCATTTGTACACCTCTTAGAATGAAAAAAGTCAAGCATATTTTCATGTGTTTAAGAAACATTTGTGGGGTGTTGTTTTTTTTTAGTTTCTGTGAACTGTTCATATTCCTCTGCTGATTTTTCCTTTGGAGCTATTGGTCTGTCTTTCTAGTTTCTAAGAGCTGTTTATATATTATGGAAATTGGTCCTATGTCTGTGATATGAGTTGCACGTATTATTCAGATTTAGTCATTTGTCTTTTTTACTTTGTTCGAGGTGGTTTTGGCCAGGCAGAGGTTTTTGATCATAGGGTTGTTTGGACATGTAAATGATGTGTTATGTAAAATGCCTACCATGAGGCCCACTACCTGGTAGGCGTTGAATGGCAGTTAATCGTCCTTCCCTTCCCTCGCCTCCATTCTGTGCTTTATCCCACTATGCTTATTATTCTTCCTGAAACATGGCCCAGGCTTTCTACCTCCCTACATTTCCTTATGTGATTTTTCTTATCTGGAATGTCTTCATCCTCATTTTAGACTGTAAAAATCCTACAAATCTCTCAAATGGACAGCTCAAATGGCACAGTCTTTCTTACATCTGAATTCCTAATTCTCTGTTGGCTACCCACCATCGTCCACCTTGCATCCTAGTTATTGACACACATTTACCATGCTTTTCCTAAGCCTCAGTTTCCTTATCTATAAGAGAGTTGCTGGGGAAAATAGAGATTTATTTTTATTACAAAAATGATGTGTGTTTACTGTAAGAAAATTTTTACTGGAAAAATTTCACAAATATAAAAACATATAGAGTTTAAAACAGTCGTCACACATACACAGGCATTCTCATTCCTCAGGGGTAGGCACTGTTTGCAGAGCCTTCAGACCTTCCCTATGCATGTATAAATATCTAAGGGGGGATATTTCTTTTTTTTTTTTTTAAAGATTTTTATTGGGGAATTGGGGGGATGGGAACAGCGCTGGGGAATTGGGGGAAGGGGAACAGACAAGTTGCTGTCTTTTTGTTCTTCAGTCTAGTTGTGGAGAACATTGCTTCAGTGGCCCAGGTTGGCACCATCATTGCGCTCTTCTCGGGTGAGGCAGATCAGTCGCCGGCTTCTGGACGGCCGCTCACTGCGGCTGCTGGCCGCTCACGCTGGCTGCTGGCCACACACGGTAGCCCATGGCAATCCACTGCCACAGGGACTGCAGCCCACGCCGTCGCCGGCGACTCATGGCAGCCCAGCTCCAGGTTGAGCTGTTGTTCAGCATCTTAGCTGTGGAGGGCAGTGTCACTGGCCCTCATATGTGGGATCCGAACCGGGGCCCTCTGGCATCCCAAGCGAGTTCTTAACCATCGCGCCACTCGGCTGGCCCAAAGGGAGGATATTTCTTAAAACACAAAATTGGAAGCATACTATCCATATTATTCTGCAACTTGTTTTTTTTCATTCAATAAAATAACGTGAATAAGATGATGCCTTTAAAGCCTTGAACCAAGTAGCTACAACTGTTCTATACACTTTGTAGTGATGCTTTTTTAAATAATTGTTTATTTTTCAATTATAGTTGACACACAATATTATATCAGTTTCAGGTGTACAACATGGTAATTAAACATTTATATACCTTATGAAGTGATCATCCCATCTGACACCATACATAGCTATTATAATATTATTAACTATATTCCTTATGCTGTACCCTACATCCCCGTGACTATTTTGTAACTACCAACTTGTGCTTCTTAATCCCGTCCCCTTTTTTACCCATTCCCCAGCCTCCAACCCCCAATCTGGCAACCATGAAAATATTCTCTGTACCTATGAATTTGTTTCTGTTTTGTTTGCTAGTTTATTTTGTTTTTTAGATTCCACATATATGTGAAATCATATGGTTTTGTCTTTCTCTTTCTAACTTATTTCACTTAGCATATTACCCTCTATATCCATCCATGTTGTTGTAGTTGGAAAGCTTTCATTCTTTTGATGGTTGAGTAATATTCCATTGTATATATGTACCACATCTTCTTTATCCATTTTCTATTGATGGACACTTAGGTAGTTTCCTTATCTTGGCTATTGTAAATAATGCTGCAATGAGCATATGGATGCATATGTCTTTTCAATTAGTGTTTTGAGTTTCTTTGTATTAATTCTCAGAAGTGGAATTACTGGTCCTTCTTTGTCTCTTGTTATAGTCTTTGTTTTAAAGTCTATTTTGTCTGGTATAAGTATTGCTATCTCAGCTTTTTTTTTTCCATTTTCATTTTCATGAAATATCTTTTTTCCATCCCTTTACTTCCAGTCTGTGTGTGTCTTTTGATCTAAAGTGAGTCTCTTGTAGGCAGCATATGTAAGGGTCTTGTTTTCTTATCCATTCAGCCATCCTATGTCTTTTAATTGGAGCACTTAATCCATTTACATTTAAAGTGATTGATAGATGTGTAGTTATTGCCATTTTATTATTTGTATTTTTGATTTTTTTCTTCTTCATCCTAAAGAAGTCCCTTTAACATTTCTTGTAATACTGGTTTGGTGATGATGAACTCTTTTAGCTTTTTCTTGTCTGGATGTCATGATGTTTTAAAACGTCCTTTTTGCAGTGGAATACTTATCAAAAAAAAAGTATATGGAAGCCCATTTATAAATGAGATAGAATGGAGCTGTGAGGCTAGGTGAAGGTTGGTGGGGTGGAGGGCATAAAGCCACTCACCCATTTGTCTTCTTACTGCTGTCTGAAAACCTTAGTGTGTTGGGCAGGGCTTGGGCACATCACATTTAGCTGAGTGGCATTATTATGGGATGTACCGTCTAGGACGTTTTCACTTGAGTCTGATGATCCCAGCCAGCTGGGATGAAAAGTTTTTTCCCCAAATTGGTTGAAAGAGCCTGTGAGTCCTCAGGCCAGAGCAGACCTTGGTGGGTCATGTGGCTCCTCCTTGGCTCATTGCTGGTTTGTGATAGAGTTTTTATTGGTCCATGAAGAAACAAAGAAATTAGGTCAATGTGATGAGATTTTCATAAAGCTAAGCTTATTTAGATGTTTCTTTTTGGCACTGATATCTTATGGTGGTAATAACTGGTAGCATGTATGTGTGGGCGCGTGTGTATTTTAATGTCTTACCTAAATAACAAATTGGCAACTTCATATTGGTTCTTTAAATTTACTTCAAAAGTTTACTGATCCATGAAATCCTGTAGTCTAGAGATGTTCTCATCCATTGTGGCAGCTTTGCTAGGACTTCCCCGGAACAATCCCAGAGAGATAGCAAGTCCTATGCTTGTGTCAGATGAATCTGAGAAATGCTATCCTTTGTTGGAATCAAAGGAGCTCTCCCAAGGCAGAGAGTGGACAGAGCCTCGCCCAAGGACTGTGGTCCAAGAAAGTCACTTTCTCAGCGAGGCTTTTGCTTGTGTCTCTTGACACCACTCTCTTGAACTTCAGGGGAACACGGCTTCTTTGGACCACCCTGAGCCAAATGCGGTGCTGGACTGTTCTTTTGATGCCCCATAGTTTAACTAAGACTAGGGATGGGGCATGCAACTAGGACTTTGCTAAAGGCTTGTGATTCACTTAAGAGAAATGAACTCAAAGATAACACAAGGCCAGATGACTGGGCTTACAAACTCCACAGCTCACAATCTCTACCCCGCCCCCCTATCCTAGCTGCCTAAGACCTTCTAAGGGGTGATTGCGCAAGCAACCAGCTGAAGACCACCAAGGGGCCCACAGCCTTCAACACATGGAGAACCTCCCTGCCCGTCTCCAAGAACAGGCTGGGGTTTATGAAGGGAGATAGCAGTTTTCTTATAGGAATGCTCTTGGTATAAGAGGTAAAACCTATCAAAGAACTAGGGGCTTCTTCCTTTACTTCCTTTACAGGTAGGACTGTTTGATTTTTGTCGTTTAACTCCAAATCCCCATCACAGTAGTTGATGACAATGGATTGGGTTCAGAGGCTTCTCTGGTTATTAAAAATGTGTTGACACCAGATTAGGCACTTGGCCCTTTGCATATAAGGTTGCTTGAACAGTATAAAAAGGGTTTTTTGGAGTCTTTAATTCCTCTTAATGACAAAGAATTTTTAGTGGTTTGGGGAAAGGAATTGTCTGAACTGTATCTAGCACTTTTTTTTCTTTGTTCATGTGATTTAAAAATTCTCACATAGTTTTCAACTTGTGACCATTTATTTATATTTGCAAAATAACCACATGGCATCCCTGGTCCTTTTAGTCCTCACAGTAGCCCAGTGAGGTAGGTATCACTCTTCCCTTTTTACTGATGAGGAATCTGAGGCTCAGGGGAGCTAAGTGACTTGCTCAAGACCAAACTGCGAGTAAGAGGCAGCACTGACATCTGCCTGCCCCAAACCCTGTCCTCTCTCCTCTGCACAGCCAGGTCCCATCCACAGCTAGTGAACACATGTTTTGTTTTCTTTTTTTTTTTTAATTTCTCTGCAAAGTTAACCACTGGCCCTTAAGGGATTTGAACTTAGGAATCTTGGGGCCATTAGCATTGCGTTCCAGTTAGAGAAACAAATGACAGCAACAACAATAACAACTAACCACCAAGAAAGAACCCTTTCAGTTTCCATCTTGACCAGATTAGAGAGCTCTTTGTCAGGGTCAAGTTCAAAAAAAGTTCCAGGTGGTCTGGGCAGAACATGAGCTACTCTCTTCACTTCTCTAGGGTGCTTTGTGGGGCTGACACTGAGCTGAGCCATGGCACCAGCCTGGGAACACCAGGAGAAAACTCCCACTGACCCACCAACTTGCCCACCTCTCTCTCTCGGGCACTCCCTTGAAAGCTGTTGAAAGGACTGTGTTTTCTGCTGCAGCTGGTTGTGCTGACCTTCTCCTGGGAATGAGGAGCAGGTGCCTGAGGTTTGGGCTCCCAATCCTGGTCCAGCACAGTTCCCAAAGCTTCTAGGGCGGCTGACAGGACCTCTCTCCCACTCCAGCCCCCAAACTCGGGAAGCAGGGTGAGGCATGATTGGAGTCTATCAGGGTGAGGATTTGCTGCTGGTGGTACTGGCAGGAAGCTCACAGGAGTGAAATCCTAGGCCAGGACGGCTGGGGAAGAGCTGCAGGGTGCTGGGCTCTAACATCTCTCCTGGTTTGACTTCTTCCAGGAAAGGATAAAAGGGAACTTGCGCATGGACTGGGCATCCAAGGCCCACAGAACTGGAGTAGGGATGGCAGAGGGAGAGGGTCCCAGGACCTAATCCCACTTGGGCAAGAAATCTAGTGGAGAGGCTAGGGGTGGGAACTACTATGGGAAGGCGAACACTCCAGGTCTGTGTAGATGCTTCTAGGCTGAACTTCCATCATGGTCTGGTCTGGTTTGTTGGGTGACACAAGAGTCAGGCTTCCTGGTTTGGAATTCCAGGGCCCTGATTAACCTGTTGCATAACCTTGAACAAGTAATTACTCTCTCAGCTTCAATGTCTACAGTGTGCGCTTACCCACCACAGTCCAGATACTGTCATGTATACAGTTACAGTGACAGAATATTCACAAGAGTATCTACAAGGCTTCCTTGTAGAATGACCTGCCTAATAATGAACACAGAAAGCACTTGTTCAAATGTATGAGGTAAATAACCCCAACCGTTAAGATATCAAAGAACATGGGCAGAAAAATTTCACGAGTGGTTAATAGATGTATGAAACACATTTCCACCTCAGAAGTAATGAAAAAGGAAGATAAAAGCAATATCAAAGCATCATTTTATGCTTATTCAATTAGCAAAGTATGAAAATATTAATAATACTCTAGCTGGCGAGCTTGCACTCTGGCACATTTATACATTCTGATGCAGCTCTTTTGGAAAGCAATACACCAGTGTGTACCTAGAGACATAAATGTTTGTAACCTTTGATGTGGTCATTCTAGTCCATGGAATTAATCTTAAAATGATAATCCTTTTCAAAATGTTTATTAGAATTTTTCAAACATACAGAATAAAATAGAACGGTATGATGAACCCCCCTATACTAAAGGGATATTTTAACAGAAGAAAAAAGCCATCTGAGTGAAAATGTTCAGAGTTAAAAATTAAAAACAATCAATCTAAATATGTAACAGGAGAATGTCCGAATAAACTGTGATTTGTCTTCAGATAGACTATTATGTAGCAGTTAAGATGATAAAAATGAAAATTGTGGAGTTGTATAAAGTATGATCTCATGTTAAGTGAAAAATCAGAATTTGAATTGTTTCTACAGGTGATGACAATAGAGTAAGGACATATACTTGAGCAAAGGTTGAAAGGAATATGCAAACGTATTTGCTCTGTTGGGGTGGGAGATGATACATTCATTTATTCTCCTTGAATATTTACAATAAAATAAATGAAAAGGCTCTACCTTTTCTAGGCTCTGCCTCACATCAATCTGTGAATGTGTATTTGCTGGGCGCCTATAACACAGGTAATTTGTATGAAGGTTTGCATTAAGAAACGGCAGGGGGTAGGCACAGGCCACGGTTTGGGAGCAGGGCCTGGTGCATAACAGTCTCAAAGACTCTGAATGTCAGAGCTATGTGGGACCAGTCTAACACCTTCATTTTGCAGTCAAGGGTCCTGAGGCCCAGAGAGGCTAACTGGCTTGTCCAGAATACCCAGCCAAAGTCTGGAGATTTCACATAGGTGTAGGCACTGCCATTAAACTAGTTGCTGGCCTTAGCTCAGTCCCCTTCCCCAGGGCACCTCCATTTTCCCAGAGTTGGCAAGAAGACAACCAGAGAGCACTCTTCTGGTGCAGGCAGGGGGTGGGCATCCTGAACAGGAGGGGCACATAGATGCAGCTCCCCAGTGCAAACCGCTGTGCCATGGTTGTCTCCACAGGACCCTGAGTGAGCTCAGCCAGACCCACGCCTCCCAGCAACGTGTGGGGCTGTCCCGGACTGTCCGACTTTACCCGGCCACCTCAGCCAGTGGCCAGCTGACTTCCAATGCCCTGCCCGCAGGGCCAGGCCTTGAGCGGAGGGATGGCATCCAGCAGGCAGCATATGTGGACCACCAGTCATCCCCCTGGGGTAAGGACGCTCTGTCTTGGGGTTCTAGAAGAGCAGTGCATCTAAATCTCTGACCTTCTCCCCACTTCACTTCTCCCTTTCATTCTCACTGAGGGGCTGAGTTGTCACCTGTCCCTCATATTTTCAGCCAATCAACAAAATGTTGTAGAGTGCCTGCTTTGTGCGGCTCCAGAAGTCCCAAACCAGCTGATGAGGACTTTGACCCTTTGCGACCCTTAGACCTCAATTGCTCCATTTCTGCCCCACCTGTCACCCCTCCAGCTTTCGCTTCCTTTATATCCAGCTCTGAACCTCACCTCCCTGGACCCAGCCCTTCCACCTCATCCTTCCTGCAAACCCCACCCAGCCTTCCTGGACCAACCCGACCTGTTGCTTCCTTAGCACCTCCGGCCAGGTCTCTGCTTCCCAGAGCATCCCTGTGGATTCACACCTCTGCACATTCTTGGTCATTGCCAACGATCTGCCCCTGTGTGCCTGGACACTCTCTCTCATACTCCACGCTGTTCCCACTTTCCCATGTCCCATCCGGTCAGCACATGGACACGCCTGCCACCTCCCAGGGAGCTCCTGCCTATTGGCCCCACCACGACACACAGTGCTCCCTTACCTCGACCCATGCCCCCACTGACTTCCGTTCTTTTTTTTCCTCCCATTTTAAAAATTGAGGTGAAATTCACACAAAATAAAATTACATTTTAAAGTGTACATGTCAGTGGTTTTCAGTACATGCACAATTCTGCACAACTGCCACGATTATCTAATTCCACAACATTGTGGTCACTCCAAAAAGAAATCCCATAGCCATTAAGCAGTCACTCCCTATTCCCCCCTCTCCGCAACCTGGCAGATGTGCACATTCTGGATATTTCATATAAAAGGAATTAGACAATGTGTGGCCTTTTGTGTCTGGCTCTTTCACTTAGTATAATGTTTTCGAGGTTTATCCATGTTGTAGCACGTCAGTACTTCATTCCTTTTTATGGTTGATGACCTCCTTTCTTGTCACCTTAAAAATGAGGTGTCCCTCTTGTTGTCTAAGGCACACACACCCTTTCTTGATTCCTCTGGAATGCTAGGCCATCACTTGTCCTCCCCTCACTCCTCCTGTCCTTCCCCTTCAACCAGTCTCTCTCTCAGCCCTTTCTCAGCAGCATGTATGCTTGCTTACAGCTCTGACATTCTCTCTCTCTCTCTCTCTCTCTCTCTCACACACACACACACACACACACACACACACACACACACACACACACACACACAGAGGAGTTATTCCTCTGCTTTTCTCTGACTTCCTTGCCTCCCCAACCACCTGCACACCCAGCTGGGAGGGCATTCATTCCCCCAACACTTCCTCTTTGATCTCTTACTGGAATTTTCCCGTGACTTCCTACTACCAACCAAATAAAGTGCCTGATCCTTTTTCTGGAAATCAGCCCCCGCCCCTCACCACGAAACCTGACTCTAAGCATCCTTTCAGGCTTTATCTTCCTCCACTTCTCTTAGAAAACTCTTCACTCCAGCAGGTCTGAGCTGCATTCTGATCTCTGCCCTTCAGTCCAAAGCCCAGCAGAACCACTTGCAACCCAATCTTCTTTGAGCCTGTTTCTGTACTTGTAAAATGGAACTATTAGGTTGGCTGTAAGAACGTTGCCAGTAGTCAACATTCTAACCTACAGAAATGGCAACTTCTGATGGTTGAACCTAAAATAATTCTCAAGAGGGTTGGGAGTTAATGTGCAAAAAAGCATGAGCTGAGTTGGCTGCACACTGATGTCCCTCAGTAAATGCTGGATGGACTGTGAGCTTATCAAAGGTGGTGTCCTGCCCCCCCTATGGGACCTTGCATCTAATGGGTACTTAGCACATGCCCTTGGGATGGACTCAGCCCTGGTCCCATGGGCCTTTCTAACCATCCTCTGGAGGTCACAGCTGTGCCTCTCAGCCCTGCCCCCTGGACCCAAGCCCTCTCTCTGCAGGGCTGAACCTCACGGAGAAAATCAAGAAGATTAAGATCGTCTTCACTCCTACTATCTGCAAGCAGACCTGTGCCCATGGGCACTGCGCCAACAGCTGTGAGCGTGGCGACACCACCACCCTGTACAGCCAGGGTGGTCACGGGCATGACCCCAAGTCTGGCTTCCGCATCTGTGAGTCCCTTCTTCCTTCGGACGAGGGTTCCTGGCTGACCCTGTCTCCCTAGTTACTGCGGGGTGGACGAAAGACATGAAAGGGCTCTTTAGAAAGGCAGGGGCTGGTTATTACCAACCCTCTTTCACTCCCGGGCCTCCTGGGAAGTCCCTGCATTTCAGGGGATGCTGGGATCCCTGAGCCATGCAGGTTTGGAGCACTGTTCCTCCTGCTTCTCTGTTGTCTTCCACCTGTGACATGGTGGGCACTGCTGTGTCCTTCCACACTCGGTCACCTTGAGGTCGATGTCGTAGATTTCTGCCAGATCCCCTGCCTGAATGGAGGCCGCTGCATCGGCAGGGACGAGTGCTGGTGCCCTGCCAACTCCACTGGGAAATTCTGTCATCTGCCCATCCCAAAGCTGGAAAGGGAGCTTTCAGAGAGGGGCTCCCACCACAGGGGCCCACTGGAGGGTCCCTTGAAGCAGTCCACCTTCACATTGCCTCTTTCCAACCAGCTGGGTGAGTGCAGGGCTGGGGATGTGGGGCTTGGGGGCACACTGGGTTACTGGGTAGGGTGGGTGTCGGCATCTGGTGGAGGGACAGGAGGCTGTCTCCAGGCCTTTCTTTCTTCAGTCAAACCTCCTTCCTTCTCCTCCACCCTCAGGGCTCTATCTATCTACCTCCCATCTATCTGAATTCATCAATAGTTTTGCCCTTACCCTCACTGGGCGCTATGTGTGTGATAAAAGAGTATAAGGGTGCTGCCTTTAAGAAACCCACAGACCTGAACAATAGAGGGAGGATGGACAGGAAAGAGAATAGCAGCATCATAGAACTTTTCATTTCCCCTGCCTTCCATTATTAAGTGCCAAATAAAAGGTTAAAAAAATATGGGAAGTCAGGGGATGGAGAGGCTCCTAAGCCCCGGGTGTTCAGGGACAGCTGCGTGGAGGAGGTGGACTTCAGTTAGGCTTTGAACAATGGGCAGCCTTTAGTTCCGCAGACGGGAGTGGGAAGGTTTCCTCTGCAGAGGCACTGGCATGAGTGAAGGCATGGAGGTGGCACCATGCAGGGTTGGTTGGGCTGGAGCTCAGGGGCTGCACGGGACCGCGGGGAAGGTGGAATCAGGAAGGTTGTTTAGAAGTTGATAATGAAGGTCCTTCGTTGAAAAGCAGGGAGTGAAGGAGTTTGCACGTTATCCTATCCTCACAGGGGAATCATGCTAGGGTTTGAGTACAGAGTGCAGAAATGGAAGGAGAATTTGGGGGTGATACATAGGCAGAGGCCCGCCTGGCCCAGGGCTGGCGGGCACTCTTCAGGGGCTGGGGCCCTGTTTCCCCGACTCTGACCCCTGTCCCTGTGCCCAGCCTCTGTGAACCCCTCCCTGGTGAAGGTGCACATTCACCACCCGCCCGAGGCCTCCGTGCAGGTCCACCAGGTGGCACGGGTGCGGGGCGAGGCCGAGGAGGCCCCAGAGGAGAACAGTGTGGAGACCAGACCCTCGCCTCGGCGCCCTGCCAGCCCTGGCCACAGCCACTGGGACAGCAACAGCATCCCCACTCAGTCTGGAGAGGCCCGACGACCACTGCTCCCGGCAGCTCCCAGGCCTCGGGGGCTGCTGGGCCGATGTTACCTGAGCGCTGTGAATGGCCAGGTGAGAAGGCAGCCCCTGCCTCAGCCCTGGAGGCTTCCAGAATAGTGACTCCCCCACCCCAGCCCCAACCCACACTCTGCCCCTTCTCCTTCTCTCTCTCCTCCTTGCTCTTATGGAATGTGAGTGTCTGCAGAGCCTCCTGTTCCCCAGATGGGAAAACTCAGGGCATAAAACTGCCTGAGTGCGGAGTGGCTGGACCTTCTACCTGGGCTCCACTAGGTACCTGTCAGTAGAAGAGGACCCCAGAGAGTCCCCCTCTAGAGGTCCCAGTAAATCCTGGGCTCCGCTGGGGCTAAGTCCAGGATCCTCTGGTGCATGGACAGTGGGGCTATTAGATCTGGCAAGAAGAAAGAGTTTGGTATTCAGCTGAGACTGAGGTCACAGAGATGTGGAATTAGCAAATGCGGTTAAACTCAAAAGCCTTGGGGGTGCAATGATGAGAGACACTCCATCCCCCTCTGGAGGCATCACAGTCAGTGATAGAAAATCAGGTGAGCTTTTCTGAGTCCAGGCACCTAAGAATAGGGGCTAAACCAGGTGCAGGATGGTTTTTCTTGGGGTTGCACTTTGGTGTTTCCAGAAATTCCTCATGAAGTTAAGGAACTGGAGGAGGTGGGGGGAAGCCAAGGGACAGGGACTCTGAGTCCCCAGGCCCTCCCTGGCCTCTCAGCTTATGGTGTCCCTGAGCCTGGACCTGCCCACAGGGAAGGTTGTTACTGTGGGTGACCTTGGAGTTTGACAGAAGAAAGCCCATCCTTTGGGGCCCTCTGTCTGTGGGCTGGGACATGGAAGGGGGCAGTTTGCAGACCTGCGCAGAGAAGATCTTGTCTTGCCTGGGATGTGTCACCACCCCCTGAGTTTAGAGCTTGGTGGAATGGACTGAGAGTTTCTCTGCTTCCTTCGGGGACATCACTGACTCTCTCCTACCCAACCTTGGGTGGAGGTATTCTCTGACAAGATGTGTGGGGGAGGGGAGTTCTTATATCAGGCTTTCCTGGGACATCTCTGGGCACAGCAGGAGAGGGAAGAAGTGGTGACGGGTGTCCATGGCCTTTTTTTCCAGTGTGCCAACCCCCTGCTGGAGCTGACTACCCAAGAAGACTGTTGTGGCAGTGTGGGAGCCTTCTGGGGGGTGACCTTGTGTGCCCCGTGCCCGCCCAGACCAGGTGAGTGCTGGGCGCCAGGGTCTAGGGATGTGGGGGGAGCTCTCCTAGGGCCTGGCCTCTGCTGCACCCCCATCCATATCTCACCAGGGTCTCAGAAGCCAGGCAGATAGAACATGCTGGTAAACTGGGCAGCCTGTCTAGGTCTGCTTTGAGGGTGCTTCTGGCTGGCAGCTGAGGCTCCTAAAGGCTTCAACAGGTTAGATCTGCTGAGTGCAGCCTGACCTACCTGCTCCAGCTGATTGCCTGGGAGGGGTTCCCCCTTCTTGCTAGTTGTTCTTGCTCAGATTTTAGGGATTCCATCGTATGCTGGGTCCTCGTCTACTCCTGGGCCTCCTCCTATATACCCCCTGCCCAGGGACCAGGGGTCCAGAGGTCTTGATTTGGTGACTTAGTGTTTCCCTCATTCTCTCCCTGGAGGGGACCTCAGGCCTTCTCCTCGCCTGTTTCCTGTCTCCAGTCATTGGATCAAGATTAGGTGTCTGTCCCAGGATGCCTTTGACCTTGGGGTGTGGGGAATCCAGTTCCCTGACCTCTTTTGGGTGGTGAGGAAACCTAACATGTATCCATTCATTCATTCATTCACTCACTCAGCAAATACTCACCAGGTGCCTGGTGTGTGCCAAGCACTGAGAACTCAGGAGTGAGCAGAATGCTGCTCTGGTGGGCATTGTTGCAGTTGAGAGGCTAGGACGAGCTGCCTGTGCCTGAGTATGGCTTCTGCCTGCTCAGCCAATCTTCCACCTCCAAGCCTCACTCCTGGGCCTGGGCCTGCCATGTATTTCTTTTGCCTGTCAGCAATCGACTCAGTGAGTCAGTTTTGGGGAGGGGAGGACAGGGGTGGAAGTCCTGAACCATAGCCCAAATGTGGGAGGGGCAGGGCTATGGAGCAGTGACCATATTTTCCAAACTAAAAATAAGCGTGGACGGTTTCAGTGTGATAGAATTTTTATTAAGCTCCCAGGCTTGAATATTTAACACATACCAAGTACCAGTCCCAACTCTGCCTGCTGACCTCTCTCTGCTCCATCTCTGATCTGCAAAGTGAAGACTGTAATAGTGCCAGCTTCGCAGGGCTGCTGTGGAGAGTAGATGAGATGATGCATGTGCTTAGCGTTAGATCCATAAATGGTAGACGTTAATATTATTATTAGAAAATATCTCTCCAAAAAGGGAAAAGGGAATGGACCCACTGCGCGCCCCTCTCCCCCCAGAAGTACATTGAACTGCTCAGCATCTCCCCCTGCAGACCAGAGATGTTTCTGCCACTTTTCTTCTTTCCGCTGACCCTTGAGACTTCCATATCCCATGTTCCATTTAGTCAACAACTCTTTACATTGATGAAGCAACTCTTGAAAGTGTGCAGACTCTGGACAGACAGTGGAGAATGAGGTAGAAACAGAGCCTCCTCTCTCCAAGCTTACAGTCCAATAGGGGAGGGGGAATGCTGACAGGCAGTGGGCACCGGAAAGAGAATGCTAGTGCAGTGGCGAGACAACGCAAAATACGGAGGGAACAGACAGCAGAACCAGGGACACCAATAGGCCCTGTAGCACCTTTGTGCAAATTACAGAAAGATGCCCCTTCTATTTGTTCAAAACAATCTTTATAAATATGCAAATCTAGGGTGCCAATGGTTCCCTTAGATGTGGTGCTTTTGTGCAGTGCACAACCTGCACATCTGCATACACTGTGGGGTAGGAAATCCTAGCTCCGACTGGCAGATTAGGGAAAGCTTCTTAGAGGAGGTGACATTTAGGATGAGATCTGAAGAATTATTAGAGTAAGCCAGTCAAAGAGATGGGGAAGAGCTGAATTAACAAGCGAAGGAAGTTGCATATGCAGGTGAGACCAAGAGAGTGAGCAACGTTTCCTGGAGCACAGTGCACCCCAGGCTGAGTCCTCGCCCCCTCCCTGACCCAGGTATCCCCTTCCACCACCTCTCCCTCACTGTGCTCAGCATATCTAGGCAAGCTAGGCACCACAGTGCAGACCCTGGAATGTGAAGCATCCCAGCACACCAAAGAGCATAATAACAAAGACTAGGGCAACATAAACATTGAAAACACGCTAAAGTGCAGCTGGGCATTGTGTCGAGAAGGGGGCAAGAGCCGGGAGCCTTGTTTGTGTTGACAGGGTGCCAGACACCTAGCTCCACGCCCAAGCCTGGGGCCAGGCAGGGGATGTTTCTTTAAGTAGACGTGGCAAGCAAGCTACTGTGCAAGAGTCAGCGGAAGAAAAGGCCCACTGCTGTGGTGAGATTGGGAATGGCGGGCAAGACAGGCAGGGCCTCTGGGTTCTAGGACATTCTCAGCCCTGGTGCCTTTGGCCCTTGGAGCCTCTATTTCTCCTCTGATAAAATAAAGCTGTGTCCCTCAGAAAAGGGCCTTGTCACCCCCAACGAGGTGGTGTGAGGGGAGTAATACAGCCAGCAGCGGGGGAGCCATGTGGCTTCATGGTTTTCCTTAAATCACCTTTGGCCTCTGAGACTCTGTGCTGGGCTGTCGACGAAGGTCCCTGCAGAATACTGCTATTTCTGACATGCAGAAGGACCATCTTGAAGTCTCAATTACATGGCACAGACCAATCTCTTTTCTTCCAGAAAAAGTCCCTAATGGCTTCTTTCTCAGGGAGATGACTCAATCTAGGTTAGCCTAGGGTGCCCCCTTCGCCCTTCACGCTGAGTGACAGATGCAGCTGACCTTCCTGACCCCGTGAGCATTATCAAAGGTCCCTGCTCGGAGCTTGTGAAGTCCCCCTGCCAGGGTCTGGAGAGAACCCAGCTCTCAAAAGCCACTTTGATGAAAGCTACATTTTTGAGTTTTCATCTGAGAAAGCAGACATCTGGGTTGACTGGAAAGTTGGCCGCTGCCCCATCTGGCTTGGCACTGGCTGTGTCAACCCCAAGGCCCCTTTGCTGGGGCAGGCAGGGCTGGCACACAGCTCAAGGCCCGCAGTGGTGGGCTCCAGCTGTTTGCCCGAGATCATCTTTCCATCTGCCTGGCACAGGAGGCGTTCACCTCAGAACCCAGGCCCCTCCCAGTATCTCCAGGGAGAGATAACTCTTGCTCTGCCCCTTCAAAGAATTCTGCAGCTTTCTCCCTTAAAGACAATAATAGCCGCCAGTTACTGAACTTCTACACTATGCTAGTCTCGCCACTCATCGTTTAATTGTTATAACAACCTGCAAAGTAAGACTTTTTATCCCCATTTGACAGATGAGGAAAATGAAGTTCAGAGAAAGCTGAGGAACTTGTCCAAGGCCACACGGTTAGGACAAGTGCAGCTGGGGTTCAAACACCCCAGTGTGTCTGATTCTCAGCTGACCAGGGTCTCCCTAATTATTCTGGGGAGGCCTGGGCCTGCCTAAAGACAATAAAAACCAGGACCTCAGACCAGAATTGCACGGAATTTCATATGCCAACCCTGTCTCTAGGAGGATTATTTCACGAGCTACGGGTGCGTGAAGGACAACAGCCCCTCAAGAAAATTGGGGTTGAATATATAGGCAGGACAGCCACCTGCAGCCCAGGCCTAAGTGTTAACAGAGATGTGTTAAAAGAATTGTCCCAGAGAGAAGTGGGTCGGCCTGTGCCATGCAGTTCAGGAGGGCAAAAGCCGATGTGTAGGTGTTTCTGTAAGCAGAGCTCAACTCGAAACTGAGCGCCAGGAACAGCTTATTAAAAACTGCAACTGTCCAGGAAGACAGTGGCGTGTTCCCAGTAGTACTGAGCTCCCACTATGAGGAGTTTGCCTACTAAGAACAGGTACGTAGAAGGATTTGGGGAAGGAAACTGATTGGAGGCGGGGGGGTGCAAATAGAGGTTTATATGTACATCTGAAATTTTATTTGGAATGCTCAATAGAAAGAAAGCTTGAGTTTGTCTTGGTTTTGTCACGGCCCTTGCCCACGAGGAGTGTGACAGGCACAGGTCTGTGAGGCCAGCTCCTGGGGAGGGTCGGCATGTGAGGGTGATTTGGGCATGCGGCCAGGTTGGAGCAGAGAGATGTGAGGTAGGTTGCAGCAGCAACGCCATCATCGTCACTGTTGTTGTGATTCAGAGCACTTCATATGTGCCGGGCCAAGCGCTTTCTCGTCTCGGTGTATGCTAACAATGTCTCCAGGAGGTGGATATTACTACCTTCATTTTCTAGATGAGGAAGTTGGGTCTGAGCCCCCAAGTCTACACAACCCCAAGCACCTGTCTTTAACCGCTCTCTATTTTGCTTCCTTTGCCGCTTCTCGTGCACTTGGCATTCGCTGGACTGGAGGACCTGGACTTGGGAAACAGCTGTGCTGGGTGGGGCTCCTCTTCTCTGGGACTCTGGGTGAGATGCTCAGTCTCCTACAATAAAGAAATGGAGCTTTCAGAATTCCAGCTGTTGGACTGAAAAAAGCAGTGTCTCTTTGACTTGATGTCCTGAGAGCTTCTTGCAAGGCACTTGAAGCCCCTTGGGAATTGTGCCCGGACTCAAGTTAGTGCCTTCCCCACCCAAGCGGGGGTGTCGCTGACATGTGGCATCTCTGGCCTGGAGAGCTCCAAGGAGGGGTGGGGGTGGGGTGGCTGGAATGGCACCTGTCTGAGCCAGGGGTCTGACCGGACCACTCTCCACCTCATCTTGGTCTGTCAGTGACCAAGATGCCCACTTTGGCTCTAGTGCCACCCTGAGGAAGCAGTCAGAGCTCATCTTTGGGTGGAATTTCTGCAATTATTGGGGGGATCCATTAGGACTTCACCAAGGAGGAAAATGTGGACTGATGGACATTATGATCATTGCCAACATGTGACAAGCATTGTGCTCAGAGTTTTACATCCTTGTTCAGTGTTCACAACAACCCCTCCAGGAAGGAATTGTCATCCCCGTTTTACCGATAAGAAAACCGAGGTGCAGAGAGGTTGGGTAACTTGCCCAAGTCTCTCCAGCCAGTGAGGGGCAGTAGTCCAGCTTGCTACTGAGACTGACGAAAGGAAGGAAGGACAGGAGGAAGGAAGGAAGGAAGGAAGGAAGGAAGGAAGGAAGGAAGGAAGGAAGGAAGGAAGGAAGGAAAGAATGGGAGGGAGGGAGTCTTGGGGAGCATCTATGGGACTGTGGCAGGCATTGTGTTAGCTTCAGTCTGCCACTGATCGTTTCAGTAAAGTTATTCCTCACAACAACCCACGAACTGAGTTTCTGTCCCCACTTCTACAGATGAAACAATTAAGACTGAAAGAGGTTAAGAAATGTGGTCCAGGTCACACAGCTCTTCAGACTGGAGCCAGGAACTGGATGTGGGTCTGGCTGCCCCAACAGCCATACTCTTTCCCCTGCTCTAGGGAGTAGAAGTTTTTCTCAGCATACCTCAAGTTTTGCTAATTGGGGGTTCAGCTCCAGCCGGCTCACATATCCCTGTACATGGAGCTCACCCTCATCCAGCGTGTGTGTGAGTGTTTTCTCTGGGCAGAAGGCTAGGTGGCAGGGGACCCTCCACACCTCTCTACTGCAGCCATCTGTCTCTCAGGTTGGAACTGGCATGGCTAACCATCAGCCCTCTGGCCAGACACGTTTCTCCCCCTCCGCCCCCCCTCCCTGAGCTCTGTCGTGCAGTCGGGGCCAAAACTGTCTCCAGCAATTAGTTTGCCCTCATTGAGGCCTCCCTGAGAGTCCCAGCAGCCAAGGGAGAGAATTTGCAGGCAGGGGCAGGCTGCAGCCAGGGGCCTTCCGCTTCCTTCCTGGTGTGTGTCCCGGTTGAGATGCAGCAGTGAATGGACAGGGCCCCGGTCAGGGACAGAAGACCTGAGTTCCCAGCTCACGTGGCCCAGGTTTCCTTACCAGGAAAGTTACCCATCTCTGCCCAACATGATTCACAGGCGTTTTGTGGCGTTCACACTCCTTGGTGTTCAGGTTGATTCCAGAAGACCCCTTTGCAGCTGCTTCGGATTCCTTGGGTCTAAGAGTCACAATTGCAAAGTTGCTGGCAGCTCCTAAGTGTCTCCTCGAAGCACCTGTGGGAATCACGGCTTAGTCACTCTCTCTCTCCAGATCTCACAAATCCTCCTGTTTTTACTTTCCGACCTGTTATTTTATCCTTGATCTGGCTGAGGGGCCATGAGGGGTAGTATAGGTTTTTCACCATTTCCTTTATTCTGCATGGCACTTTGGTTATATACATTGTGCTTATATACATTTACCCAGCATCTGATTAGTTCTTATGGCCTCCTCCTGGGTATCCTTGTCTTTTTTTTTTCTTTCTCATTCACTGTCCTAATCCCTAATTAAAAAGGGGGTGGGGTGAGGGGAGGGTTCCCAGGAAGGGTGATACACTTCCTGCTGGGCAGATGTCTCCCTGGGGCCTCCAGACCCTAGGATTCTCAGCCTAGACAACTCCTAAGACATTTATAAATTCGATCACTTATTTATTTGGAAGCAGGAGAGAGTAATGGTTCAGAATTTACCCTCTGGGAGCAGATGCCTGGGATCATAATCCCAGCTCCATCCACCTGCTGGGTGACCTTGGGCGTGTGTCTTAACCCCTCTGTGCCTCAGTTTGCTCACCTGTAAAATGGAGATAATATTAGTAAGTACCTCCAAGAGCTCTTATAAGAATTAAATAAGTTAATACATGTAAAGCCTCTTTAGTAGGGCCTGGCCCATAGTGAATGCCTTTTTAGTATTTGATATTATTATTCATTCCATTTTGACTGAGTGCCTATACTGATTCATGTGCTGTGCCTGGCTCTAGAGACACAGCAGTGACAAAGAAGACAAGGACCCTGTTCTCACAGAGATTATGCTGTATTGGGGGAGATGGGCAAGCCAACAGGCTGTCACAGAGCAGCATATTAAGCACTATGACAAGGGAAAGCCTGCATGTGTTGGGAGCACTTGAGAGGCGTGTGTTGTGTGGGTGGCAGGGGCAGTGAAACCTGTCCTCGCCCCTCACTGTGAATCGTAGAGCTCAAAAGCTGGGAGTGGGGCTGCTCACACTTCCCAGCATCTCTCCCATCCTTCCGTCTCAACGCCAGCATTTTCAGAATCCATATTTCTATCCACACAGCGACCTTTTAGGCTGGAGACTAGTTCCTACGGTCGAGCAACATGCAAACCCCTAGCAAGATCATTCATGGCAGGAACAAACATTACAACTTACATTTACATCTTTTTAATCTTAAAACAAATTAAGCTTTAATTTTTAAAAAATAAGACTAATTTATATCTTCACTTATTTCATTCTGTATGTCATACTGTCACCTGTCCTGTTTGGCAATTGAAACCTTACCCAAAGATAGCAGCTAATGACAGCTCTCAGGGAAAACTGGGGTTCCAAGAAAAGGTGGTGCCTCTTATGTATGTCTGGCATCTCACAACACCCAACATACTACAATGCTTGGTTTATGGGATTTTTCAATTATATTGTCTAGTTTAAACAAAAGCAACCTTCACCACGTGGAGAAGTGACTCTAAAAAAATCCCTGCAAAGAAACAGAATTCAAAATAATGCTAATAACATAATCACAAGTAATCATTAAAAAATGCAAAGCTGACACTTCTCCTCTAACCTGTAATCATCCATATGTCAAGGTAAAAATAATGACTCAAAATGGATATGACTCAAAATGGAGCCCAGGATCCAAAGACCAAGAAGACTATATGAAATATAGTTTTATCTGCTGTCATTACTAACAAACCTTGCCCAAAGATAGCAGCTCATGACAGTCAAAGCTGTACTGATTAGAAAAACATGCAAAAACACTGAGACACTCAAACTTGGCTGTACGATTCAATGAACGTATAGCTATGTCTAACATGTCTCTTGGTATTTGCAAGAATCTATTTCAACAATAAAATATAGGAAGAACTATTTTTTTGTCAGCCACTAAAGAAAGGATGAGCCAGAGGACATATATTCTCAACTGTAAATGACTTCTTGAATAAAAATAAGCTTTAACAAACAGCTCTGGAAGTGTAGCTGCTGGCGCTATGACATCAAGTAAAGTAATGGCGATGCAGAGAGCTGGATGTAGAATTCCCTCACCGCAGCCTTTATAGGCAAGTTATTGCCACAAAGCAGTCCCAGCCAGAAGAAGGCATGTTGCTACAGGAAGTCATGCAGTTAACTTTATAAGAAAAGACCTTTAAAAGTATAATAGTTACTTTATAGAAATTTGTGTTGGAATAAAGTCTGTGAAAATCCCTTATACCACTTGAGAATTGCTGGCTATGCCTTGGCAAAGGAATCGTCAAACTTAAAGATGAGTTCATCTTTTACTTTTTAAACAAAAAGATGGGTTTTCTACATTTGCCACCTTTTTCTGTGATGACAGATGGCTGTCAGTACTATGCTACCTGCTAGAGCTTTACAAGAAGGCTGACGTACTACTCTGTCCCATCAAAATAAATGGAGAGTTTTTCCCCTGTTTTATTTAACATACATACTTTTTCCCTGTAAAGTAAAAGAGGATGTTGTGAAATCAAGGCGGGAAGTGTAGCAGCACCAAAATACTGAAAAATATTTCCTCATTATGGGATGGATGCTGTAAACCATCTCCATCTGCACTCTTGAAAAACTTGAAAGCTGGAATTTTATAACTTAATTAGAATTTGTAAGAACAGCTAAGCGACCTCCAGGAAGATGGAAATTTACTAGCCAGATTTCAACAACAGCATCACATGATTGGTGAATGTGAGTGAAAAATGAATGTCATGGTTGTGTAAGAGTGTTCCACTCGTGAGCGTCTTCCCTCTTGAGCTCGGATACTTTGTCAGGTACTGCAGCATTAAAACCAAGTATCAAAATTAACATAGCCAGGGTGTGAACTGTATCCAGATGTTTAAAAACTAATAAAACAACTGCAGTTACATAAGATATAACCATTAGGAGAAACTGGGTGATGGACACTCAGGGCCTCTCTGTACTATTTTTTGCAACTTCCTACAAATCTATAATCATTTCAAAAGAAAAAGTTAAAAAAGTAATAACAAAACATGTTCAACCGTATGTTGTATTGTATTATATTGATATAGTATAATATAAAGTGTCTATAATATAACTGTCTATAAGATATATAGTTAGTTATATTGTTTTTAAGAGCAAGGTGAGATGAGAGTAACCTGGTGGGAACCAGGGAAGGGATTTCAGCCAAGGAGGCACAGCTGCCCAGGGTGATGGCTTGGAGAGACGGGGCTTCACAGCTGCAGGCTGGGCGAGAGATCCAGACTGCACCCCAGTTCCCAGCATGGGTGACAGAGGCGCCCAAGAGCCCTCATTGAGACCTGCCTGTGTCTTCACTCCTCAGCCTCCCCAGTGATTGAAAATGGTCATCTGGAGTGTCCCCAGGGCTACAAGAGACTAAACATCACTCATTGTCAAGGTAAGGATGACGAGGGCCAAGGTTGGGCTTGGGAAAGGGAAATGGCAGAGGCCTGATGATGTAGAGACACCCCCACCCACCCCCAGACAGGAGAAGCAGTTGACACTGCCTGAGTGGTCTCCACTAGGCACCTCTAAGCCCCAGTTTAGGGGAGCTGTGGAGGCTGCTGGTTCCAAGGGCCTAAGGAAGTCAGGGGATAGAGATAGACTGAGCAGAGAAAGACCTGGGAGCTGAGCCCACCCCCTCCTCCCCATCTCCACCCATCTGCTCCCAGACTTGGGCCAGGTACCTTTCTAGGGCTGTGTAGCTCTGTGTCTGAGGATGCCACCCCAATCTCCACACATCCAGAGCTACTCTCCCTGGAATGGGAGGACGTTTGACTCCAGGATGGGAAATCAAGTCAGCCTGAGTTAGTGGGGACCTCTGTGGACTTTCCTCAGCAAAACACCTTCAGCTGCTCAGGCCTCCCCCGCCTCAACCCACAGCCAGGATGGGGAAGGGGCAGGCACAGTTGGAGGAGCGAAGGACTATACAGCACAGACTCTGGCCTTGCTGGCTTGGCTGGCAGCTCTGTAAGGCCAGCTGTGGCCCAGGGTGCTCTGCATTAGAGAGCCCCTAGAGGGGCAAGGCCCAGGGGCACCTTGAGACAGAGGGGTGGGAAGTAGGGCTCAGCTATAGCTTTGTCACTACAGAGAATTCTAGAGGGGGTGGGGAGGACCAGAATGACTGAGGAGCCCAGAAGCCTTCACTGACAGGACAGCTGCTGCCACTGAGCAGCTCAGGCTTTGAATGGAGAGCCCCTGTTGGCTGCGGGCCTGGCAATAGGTATGATCTGAGCAGGGCCTTCCAGCCTGTGGGCTCTGTATGGCTTGCTTTGGGTGAAGTTGGGTTAGAGACAAGGGATTGGCCCAGATGACCTCCTAGGTATCTTCCCTCTGGAGGCTTTTTCAGGAGAGATATTTCTGAGAAGCCTTGGGGTGACTGTGGGGTGCCAGGCCCTAGCGGGGATTTCTGGCCCATGGATAAAAAAAGGTGGGCCAGGAAAAAGGGTGGGCCTCTGACCCAGTCCAGCCTGGGGCAGCCTCCCTGAGTGACAGTGGGCTGAGGGCCTAGTGGACAGTGGATATGGAGAGACGTCTGTAGTTTTGCCCTTGGAGGGAGGCAGTAAGGCCATTCATACAAAAACTGTCTCCAGTGGCCTCTCCTCTTGGCAGGTTTCCCAGCCTGGAAGGTTAAACTTAGTCCCAGAATCTCAAATGAACTCTTTGCTCTCCCTTCACTGGGCCTCCGGGATACATGATGCCAAGGGGACCTCCCCAGGAGGCCGTGCCCCTGAAACCTCTCCCTTCCCATGTCTGTGGCCATGGTCTCCCTGTCTGTGAAGGGACCCACTCAACGCTGTACCCACAAGCACCATCCCTCCTGTCTCTCCATTGTTCTTTCTTCCACAGGGTAATTTTGGGGTATTGCTATGAGCTGCGTGCATTGTGCTAGGTTCTACTACACAGGGATGGCTAATATGCAGCTGCTGTCCCAGGTGAAGACAGGCAACTTAAAAATTACACACAGTGAGAAAGGTGCTCTCGATGGAGAGAAACACTGGGTGCTATGGGATCTTATGGTACGGGCCCTTCCCAGACTGGTGGATCAATCAGGGAAGGCTTCAGGTGACGCCTGACCTAGACTTACAGAATGTGTAGAGTTGGCCAGCTGAAGGGGTGATATGGGCATCCCAGACACAGGGAACAGCGTAAGCAAAAGAGTAGTTTGGGCTGGCTAGAGCACAGCCTGTGTACACACAGGAGACAACACAGGCATCCCAGGGTCTCAGCAGAGCCACCACTTACCACAGGCTTTGGAGAAATGTGGTGAAGGGCCTTGGATACCATGTAAGGATGTAGGGGCTCCCTCTGGGAGGCGATAGGGAGCCCAGAGACTTCTCAAGCAAAGGGGAGGCAAGTCAGATTTGTGTTTAGACACATCATTCTGGCCACAGTCTGGAAGCAAATGGATTAGGTTCCCTTCCTCGTTCTCCCTCCAGCAGGGCGTCCTGCCAAGGTGTAGTTGGGTCATCTTTCAGCCCCTTCATTCCTGTGCTCAGTGCCAATCTCCCCAAAGCCTGGGAGTGAGCAGATGGCGCTGCTGATGCTGGGCTGCCGTGCGTTATCTCCTGACCCTGGAGGTGGGCACCCTTCACAAAACTTTCATGCTCCCCATCATTGCTGCTACCGCAAAGGTGCCATCCACAAAGGTGCCATCCGCAAAGGTGCCATCACCAAGATTGGCCCTGACATCTTGGAGCTTCAAGTGTGAGAGTTGGGGTCTCCTCTTGGCAGGAAGAAGTTTGGGGCATGAAACACTTTTGAGCATCCACTGGTCTTGGGGGATGTGTGTGGCCTCCCTGAGGCAGGAGTATTTGAAGGACCTGGAGACATGCCCTCCCAACCCTCTGCCCTCAAGCACCTGCCTCCTCTTTCTTATTGGGGTCCCTCCATCCTGCCACTCACTGCAGACATGTTCCCCAGGCTGAGTCCTGCAGAGAAGCTTCGAGGTCTCTCAAAGAAAGCTGAATAAGAGGGTCTGGACAACCCTTTCTCCATCCTCCAACCCCAAATGTCCCCTTCTCTGCTTCCTCTGTTTGCATCTCAGCATGTCACTTACTAGCTGAGTGACTTGGGGCGAGTTACTCCTGGAGCCTCAGTTTCCTCACCTATAAAATGAGGGCATGTGGACTTACTTGAAAAAATTGTTTGTGAGCATTAAATGAGATGTTATATGTAAAGCACCTGGCACGGGACCTGACATGGTACCTGACACGTAATAGGAACTCAGTAAACATTAGCTGTTCATATTATGATCATTATTACCAGTTACAGGACCAAGTGATTTGAAATTTTTATCTCGTTTTATCCTCCTAGCCATGATTATCTGGTAGTTACTGTTATTATCCCCATTTTACAGACCAGGAAACTGAGGCACAGAGAGAGGGATCACGCATAATAAACGGCAGCTCTCTCATTGTTGTCCTTTTATTTGGAGAAAGCATTTGAAGATCTCTGCCCCGGCTCTTCCCCTCCATCAGGCCTTGGAGGGGCGGGCACGTGATCATCTACTCCAACCCTACAGATATCAACGAGTGCTTGACCCTGGGCCTGTGTAAGGACTCCGAGTGCGTGAACACCAGAGGCAGCTACCGGTGTACCTGCAGGCCTGGCCTCATGCTGGATCCGTCGAGGAGCCGCTGTGTGTGTGAGTGCTGGTGGGGACCAGGGCAGGGGGACCCTGGGAGGCAAACTGGGACCCTCAGCGTCCACAGGCCAGGCCCAGAGCAGAAATTTCCAGCAGGCCCCATCCCAGGGCCCAGTGTCAAAAACTCAACCTGGAACTGGGCCCAATGTACAAAAATGGATCTGTTTCCTACGGCTGGAACAGAGACAGTTACTACTTCACTTTTGGCTTGAGGCATTTCTTTGGGGACTTTGCAGTTTGAGGTTTTCTACTTTCTCTAATCATTTCTGTCATACCTGTTGCCTCATTTACTTGGGGGGTATGCATGTTGCCTCTGCTTTAATATCTGGCTGAGCGGTGGCTGCCTCTTCTAGAGCCTGAGCTTAGCAGCCTGGTCACTTAGCTGCAGACCTTTCTGAGGGGGCCTGTCTCCGGCATGAATGGCACTGCTGTCCCAGCTCCGGGGCCTTTCCATAATTTTGTGGTCCCTTGTGGTTCTGAATGTGTCTCTGCATCCATAAATACATACGTGTCACAAGTAGGATTAGCATCATGTCTGTGTGTGCATGCGTGTACACATCCAGGCGGCTGTTTCCAGTGACCTCTGTGGTTTCCAGCTGGGAGAGGCCCAGTCTGACAGCCCCAACCCCCCCATGTCAGAGCTGACGCCAACGGCCCAGACAGGCCTTTCCTGGGGCAGAGAGACCCGACCAGAGCTGAATAAAACCAGTCCCTGCTGGCCTCTGCAAAGTGATAGCCCAGGTCAGGTCAGCCACCCCTGCTCAGCAAAGCTCCCTATAGCTATCTGAGCCCTCAGTCTGCAAACCGCCAGGTACCGGGTCTGAGGAGACCACAGGATGAACACGACTCCAGCGCCACCCAGAGGAAGGATCCCATTGGATGCTTCCAGTGTGTGTCTCCAAGGAGAGGAGTGGAGACCCAGACAGTGAGGGGGCCCAGAGTGGGGAGAATATGTCAGGCTACTCTAGGGAAGACCTCCTGGTGACAGAGTCATGTAATCAAGTCCTTGCAGAGCATACAGCCCTTCCTTCTCCCCATCCCCCCCCCACATACACACACTTAAGATTCCTTTATCAAACAGGTGTGTTTAATATCTGAGGTGACGTATTTATTAGTGCCAAAAAGAGACCCTTAGTACAGGAAAGCAGAAATGGCCCTTGGGTGTTCTCTCTTTTTTCTCCCCCCCTAATGTTATCTCCTCAAAGGACAGAGCTTTTACATACAGTATCCCAAGGGAAGTGGCTGCTGGAGGCAGAGGTTGCCCCTGGAGACCCAGGCTCATGGACTGACTGCTAGCTGACCCGTGTATAGCATATGACCTTTGACAAGGGGCTTTCCCATGTATCACTCACTGTAAAGAAGGCTTATTAGTCAGGAGTCTTTGGGTTGCCAGTGACAGAACCCCAACTCAAACCACCATAAACAAATATAATGAATTGGCCTCCACAACTAGAAAGGCCGGGGCTAGGTGTGCCTCAGGCTTGACTAGATCCAGGCACCCACGGTGTCGTTAGGATGTCTCTTGCTCTATTTCCTCTGTGTCGATTTCATAGTTCTTTGAAAGGTGGCCACCAGATACTCTAGCCCTACATCTCCCAGCCTTGCAAACTCAATTTTAAAAAAAAAAGAAAGAAAATTAAAATTAAAAGCACCTTTTCCCCAGTAACCCAGGAAAAGTCCCAAAGCTGATTATTATCGTTGGGCCTAATTGTCAAGTGCTCATCCCTGACCCGAGCACTGTGACCAGGGAAAAGAGTGTACTCTTTCAGCCAGAAAATGGGGTCAGCCTCCACTCCAATCACATGGACCAAAACTGGGGGACAGGGTAGATCCCATAGAAAAATGAGGGTGCTGCTATCAGAATATGGAGGCATAGATGCCAGACAGGCAGAAGTATAGGCAGAAGTACAGAATCCATACAGAAGAACAGAATCATCACCCTATTTCACACATGAAGCAGTAAAGCCCAGGGAGGCCACGGTCATGGTGGAGCAGGGATTTGAACTTGGGCTGCTAAGTCCAGACCAGGACTCCCCAGAGTCATCAATTCCTCAGCTGTAAGGGTTGCCCTCTTCATCCCACCCCTCGTCCCCTTGTCCAGCCTTCTTAGGATTTCTGTCTCTTCCACCAAGGCATAGCCTCCTCATCTTCTGTTGAGATAATTTACGAGAGAATAGTCTGTAATATTTACAAGTAAGGGGACAATGGTGGTGGCATTGTTACTATAGAAACCCAGCCTAGCTCGCACCCACTGTGGTCCACCAGAGTTTGATTAGTACATAGATCTAGCCATCTATCCATCAATCCAACCAGCATTTACTGAATATCTGCCTGCTCCGGATGCTGTGTAGGGAGCCTTGGTTACAAAGATGACCAAGATAGGGTCCCTGTCCTCAAAGCTGCCCACCAGGCCTTTGGTTCTCACCTCGTCTCATCTCCCCAAGAAGACTACGGCCCCCAGAGCACACTGCTGCCCACTCACCCCCATGTTGGGCTTTGGTAAACACTTGTAAACTCAGCACCTGGAGACAAGCAGGTACATCTCTATTTCCTGCTCTCAGGTTCTCCACATGGGTGGGCGTCCAGGGTCCCCTCAAACAGGTAGGATGAGGAGGTGCTGAAGTGTTCCACTGCAGCTATTCCTCCTAACATTCGTGTGAGCATTTTCAGGGCCCCAAACTCCCAGATTGAAAGATGGGCCAGGCTAGTCCCTGTGCCTGCAGCCAGCCGCTCCTCCATCTTTGGCTCTCCTGCTTATGCTCTCCTCTCCTGCTGGCTACCTGCCATCCCCACCTGCTGTGTCTGTTGCAGCGGACAAGGCCGTTTCCATGCAGCAGGGACTGTGCTACAGGTCGCTGGGGCCCGGCACCTGTGCCCTGCCTTTGGCCCAGAGGATCACCAAGCAGATATGCTGCTGCAGCCGAGTGGGCAAAGCATGGGGCAGCAAGTGTGAGACATGCCCCCTGCCTGGCACAGGTAACCCTCTGTCTCCCTCTCAGCTCTGGCTATCAAGGGGCTTCCTTCAAGCCAGGAGCCATTTCTCCCCCACCTGCATCTAATCTTAAGCCAGAAGACCCTAGTCTTTCTCCCTGCTCAATTCCTTAACCCAACCCGGGATCCCTCCCTCCTCGCTGCCACAGTAGCCTTGTCCTCCAAAGGGAGGGAAGGGAGGATGCTGTGCTCCTACAGGAACAGCATCTCTCAGCATGTCCTCTGACTGTTGACCTTGCAGAGGCCTTCAGGGAGATCTGTCCTGCCGGCCATGGCTACACCTACTCGAGCTCAGACATCCGCCTGACCATGAGGAAAGCCGAGGAGGAGGAACTGGCCAGGCCCTTGTGGGAGCAAGGACAGAAGAGCAATGGGACCCTGACCAGGACAGCAGAGAGGCAGCCACTCCGGGCAGCCACTGGCACTTGGCTGGAGGCCGGAACCGTCCCTGACAAGGGTATTTGGTCTGGGGGAGATGCCTGAGGGATTACCCTCCCCCTTGGGTTACAGCACCTCAAAGAACCACGGGGTGCTTATCCTGGATGCGTGGTATCTCATCTCCAAAGGAAGTTTGGAGCAGCAGCACCCAGCCCTGGGAACCTGCTCTCCTGGCCTGGCATGACGGGAAGGCCTCACCCCCTTCCTCGCTCATATGGGGTTAGGAGGTGCCCACATCCCAGGAAGTTGCTGGTGGAGATGGGAGAGGTCAGCAGCAGTCCCCACCCCAGCTGATCAGGCCTTTCCATCCCCTGCCCCTGGCCTGGCAGCTTCGGAAGCTGATGCATGCAGAAGGGCCTGAAGGGCTGGCGAGTGGACATGGGGGTCTGAGTGCTTTAGATCCCCTCCCCTGGCCTCAGAGTCAAAACACGAACTCCAGCTCAGCTGCCTTAGGCCCAGGAGGCCTGGGGCTTGGAATAGACTGGGCTTGAGACAACCCGAGCAGGTGCCCTGAGGAATCACGCAGAAAGCACGCCCAAGTTACTGGTAGCACAGAGAGCAGGAGGCCAAGGATATATTAGGACCAGGAGAACTAAGTGATGGCCAAAATTGCTCCAGGAATCTGGAACAGACAGATGGGACTGTCAGGACAGAGCCCGACTCATCATGGAAACTGGACATTGGGCAAGCAGGGAGCACATCCTCTCCTTCCTAGAACTATTCCCCTGGCCTGTAACCCAGAGTGAAAGGTGGGGTGACCTGGTGTGCTGGGAGGCTTGGGCGGGAGGAGGTGGCAGTGAAGGAGGAGGGTTACAGCTAGAATTGATGGAGACTGGCCTGGGAGGGTGGGACTCTTGTCACTGGAGGCCTTAAATGAAAGCAGGAGGTTTCCTCTTACCAAGTGCGTCACCTCGAAGGCCCTCCAGACGTGGGATTCTGGAATCTCTGGTGGCCAGTCCCAGCCAGGCTGGAGGGGCAGAGGCAGGCAAGAAGAACCCCAGCTTTCTCCACTGCTGACCTGCTAAGGACAAGGTCAAGAGGTCATGATTGAACCAGCCCTAGCAGTGGGTGGAGGCGAGAAGGCAGCCGGGCTGTTCTTCCTGCGCTCACCTCTCACCTTTCCTTCCAGGTGACTCTCAGGCTGGCCAGGTAAGTGAGTCCTCCCACCAGGGAGTGGGACAAGCATGGCAGAGAGTGGGACCTGGTAGCCCCTGAGGCCACAAGGCTGTCCCATGAGGGAGGAAAGGGAGAAGGACGGAGTACATATAGGATTTTACTTGAAGAAACGCTGAAGTGGAAGGGTTAATCCAAACACCTAGTTTTACCCTAAAGGAAGTTATAACAGCTCCTGTTTATCAAGTAGCTTCTACGCTCTCTGTGAGATGGCCCAGGGCCCCCTTCAGAAGGGAAGTAGGAATGTGCCCTGTTAGTCCTGTCTGTCATCCAAGCACTGTGGCTGAGGTCTAGAACTGGTTCTGGATTAATTTCAGACTTGGCACTTTCTGAGCCTGATTTGCTTAAATCTCAAGGTCTCCTCTGAGAGTGGCTCATGGGGAAGTAGAGGCCTAGCTGTGTATAGCCTGAAACCACTTCACTGAGAAAGGGGGCTCCCAACCCCTTCCCTGTACCCAGGAGGCCCCTGTAGAATACTGAGTGACCTCCTAAAAAAAATTCCAGAAAAGTGAACCTGCTTCTTCCTTCTCCAGTCTCCCAATCCCTTCCCCATCCGCTGTCCCTCCAACCTACATACCTGACTGTCCCCAAACACTATTTCTCCAGTGAAGTTCTCTCCCTGGAGAACCACAGACCAAAGTTGTGGTTGTCCTACCAGACCAAAGTTCCACTTCTGTGTCCTCACAGCCCCAAGTCCCTGTTCCTCTGTCATCCTCTGCCCATCCTTTTCCTCCAGGCTCCCCACGGTTTATCTACCTCTGTCCGTGGGCTGTGCTGAGGGATACCGGGTGTGGCCTGGGGTCCTGGCTTCACCACACTGGCCCCGTGACCCTAGGTAGACTAGTTAACTTCTGGACCTTCTGTTGCTGTGTCTGATAGCACAGCATTGATATGATACTTGCTGATATGACACTGAGCTGGCACATTACATACATCGGCGCATTTAATCATTACAACCTACTATCATAGGGTAGTTGAGAAGATTAAGACAGTGAACATAA
This sequence comes from Hipposideros armiger, assembly GCF_001890085.2. Classification (NCBI taxonomy): domain Eukaryota; kingdom Metazoa; phylum Chordata; class Mammalia; order Chiroptera; family Hipposideridae; genus Hipposideros; species Hipposideros armiger. The sequence continues at coordinate 2,773,768 of NW_017731399.1, forward strand.
AGTGCCTAGCAAAATGCCCAGCATCTAGTAAAAACTCTTCAATGCCAGGAATGAATGAAAAAGTGAGTGAGTCAGTTGGCTAGGAAACCTGGAGGCAGGAGTGAGTGTGGCAGAAGGAAGAGTGTCATGGGGGTGACAGACGAGCCAAGAGTGACATTCTCCTGTTTCTGTACAGGTTGCAACCAGTGTTACCCAAGTACCTGCCTGGGTCCCAGGTGAGTTCCTCCTCCTAGCAGCTCCCAGGAAACAGAAAAGGGAGGGAAGGAGAGACCTCCATCTAGTAGTGGAGTTAGTGCACCTGAGCTGATACACGGGGCTCAGATCAGATAAGGTCGTGGATGACAACATCACACGTGAATGCTTTTCCAGGAGCCCAATATACCTAAGGAGGTCAGCGAAAACCACGGTGATGCTATGCAAATATTTCCCTACCACAGCACTCTGTCTGCATCTCATAGTGCCGTTCAGCATATAAAGGAGACCAAGGAGGGAGCACTGGCTAAAGTGGGGGCTGGATGATCACATTCCCAGAGCCCTCTACCAGTGGCCTATCTTCCCTCGGGAACAGTCAGGACTCTGCAAAGCCCAGCTTGCCTGTCACTGGTGTTGGGGACAGGGTGCTGTTCCAAAGTCAGAAAGCTGAACTTGCACTCCCTCTACTACCAAATGCACACTAACTCCTGCCCTGCTGCCTCCTGAGGCAGATGAGACCGTCACGTTAACGACAGATCTCTGTAAACTATAAAGCAATTTGCAAACAGAAGGAGAAAAATGCTGAACCGGGAGACCTGGCTTTGGCTCTGTGTCCAGCAAGCCAGGTGGCCTTGGACAAGTGGCCATTTCTGCGAGTGTCAATCTCGCTGGCTGTGAAATGGAGCCAGACTGTAGAGGATCTCTGACACTCTTTAGAGCGCACGTTTTCTAACACTCTTTGGGGCCCATGAAGAGTTTCGGGAGGCGGGATAGTCACAGAAGGTGCTAGGCTCTACCCCTATGCCCCACAGGGGGAGCGGATCCCTAAGGCCAGGAAGAGGGGAAGGGCCCCTGCAAGCATCCCGGGGGGAAAAATTTCTTGGGGCCCGGAGGCCGGGAGGGAAGGGGCCACGGCACACCTGCCTCCTCTCCCCTCTGCCCTCTGCAGGAGATGCCACAGGACGACTAACACCTCCACCACCTGGACAGGGGATTCCAGAGACCCAGCAAAAAGAGCAAGTGACCACCCCCACTGATGTGCTGGTGACCCTGGGCCCCCCAGGTACCTACAGCCAGCCCCGTGAGGTGTGACTGCCCAGAGCCAACTCCATGGCCTCTCAACCAGATGAGCAGTCTCCTGTGAACTCCTGCCCAGGCTCAGCACCCCTGGCCTCACCTCAGAGAACACAGGGTGCCCTAGTGAATA
>NW_017731399.1:2776274-2780616 GCF_001890085.2 Hipposideros armiger
AGAACTGTGGGGCAGGGTGGGGGATGTGGGCTTCTGACTAAGACCTCAGGGTCAGCACAGAAGCCCAAAGCGTCATTCATTCAGCCAGTCATTTGTTCGTTCAGCATGTGCTAAGTCCCAGGTACGTTTCTAGTATTAAAGACACAGTTCAAAAAAGCTAGCTAGCATCTCTGACCTCCAGGCAGCCTCCGCCTTGAGTCCTGGTGAGTCCCCAAACTGTTTCTGAATACGGCATCTGTCTCCCCACTTTTTACCCCATTACCACCACCCAAGGCGATCCTCGTTTAAATTATTTCAGCAGGTTTTAAGGGCCCCCTGTGCCTCCCCTCCCATCTTTCTGAACAAGGCGGCATGGCAATGTGAGTGGTCTTCCTGAGACAGCTCTCATCACACCCCACCTTGCTCACAGGCCTGTTTCAAGATAGCACTCGAGGCCCTGCTCTGTTGGCCCCAGCCCACCTCTCCCCTCTTCCCCTGGCAGTTCTCCCCAAGCACTCTACTCACCAGATCTGTCTGCCTGTCTAGGGGAAACTGGGCAGGAGTTGCCAGGGAAGGGAAGCACTGGGAACTGTAGGTGAGAGCCAGGCCTGTACTCAGGGCAAGGTCAGACTAGAGGCCTCAGCAGGACAGGCTCTTTGCTAGGACTCGGAACATGGATCACCAGAACCCCCTTGGTCTTGGTCAGAGGGATGCACTCCTGCGAGCTCCATCCTGGCAGGGCTCAGGGCCCTGGGATGTCTTATATAGGCCATGCTGTCTACATGGATATAGGAGGGCCCACCTAAGAGTGGGATGAGGTTTCTTTGGGTCCTTTGAGGTCCTTGTACCCTGCCCCCCAAATTCTTCCCACCCCAGTCCACTGCCTTTGCCCATCCCCTATCCTTCCATAACCTCTGCTTTGCTCTGTCTCTCACAGATATTGACAGATGTGCTTCTGGAGCCAACAACATCTGTGGCCCTGGAACCTGTGTGAACCTCCCAAGTGGATACAGATGCATCTGCAACCCTGGCTACCGGCTGCACCCCAGCCAGGCCTACTGCACAGGTATTCACTCACTCAGTGTCCTGGGCTTACTCGGTGTCTGGGGTGGATGGGAGCAGGGCTGGGGAACAGAGGCTGGGGAACAGAGGCAAGAGAACAGGCAGCAGAAGGTCCAAGAAGTGCTGTGTGATTGGTGGGTTTAAGAGAAGCACAGTCACTACAGACAAAGCTAGCCTTACCCTTGGGGAGCCCAGTCTCTGGGAGCACCATCCAATGAGTCTCCAGGACTCTGGGAGAGTGGAAAGCCACCCCAGGGCTTCCCCGACTGGTACCTGAAGCCCTTAGCCCTGAGCTCATCCCACCCTTCAAACTGGCCATCTTGCTGCCTGCAGAGCAGACCGAGGCCTGCCCTCCTTGTAAATGTCTCCACCAGGACCATCCCTGGGGGAGAGGTTTGGGGCCAAGACAGATCATCAAGTGTGAGCCTGACCCCTCTTCCTCCCAGCCAATACTATCATACAAAGCAGACACATTCACTGTGCCTTGAAGGAGAAAGGAAGTGATCCTGAGGCCACTGGGCGGAGGGGCCATGGGGTGGGGAGGAGGTACATACAGCGGGGCAGCCGCCCAGGCCCTTGGTGCCTGAGTGGGCCAAACGGGCCAACTTTGTGGCTCCCAGCCTTAGAGATTTTTCGTCTCTCTGGCCTCCTTTGCTCCCTCATCCCCTCCTTGCCTCACAGCACCACCCTCTGTCCAGCCTTAGCATGAGCAGGTAGCTAGCAGGTACCCAAAGAAAAGCCTCCCTGACATCCCTCCCCACCTCCCACTGTCCAGATGACAACGAGTGTCTGAGGGACCCCTGTGCAGGAAGAGGGCGCTGTGTCAACCGCATGGGCGCCTACTCCTGCCTCTGCTACCCTGGCTACACGCTGACCACCTCAGGGACCACTCAGGAATGCCAAGGTAAGCCCTTGCCCCTGACATGGGCCCAGGACCCCACAGATAATGTTGGGGTGGAAGAAGATCCAGGCACTCACCCAGTCACCGTGCTGCAGAGTGCAGGGAGTTAAGGGGCTGTGGGAACCGAGACCAGGGCTCTGACCTGCACCTGGGAGGAAGCTGAGACCGGAAGGAGAGGTAGGAATCTGAAAAGCAGCAACCTTCACAAAAACTCCAAGGAACTATGGCTGGAGCCAAGGGTGTGAGGGCCCAGGGACACAACTAGAGAGGAACACTAAAAGCCAGGTTTCCAAATTCTGAGTGACATGGAGCTGCTTTTATTTGGGGTAAAGAAGGCGACCCGTGAGGACAATGACTGGGACTCCTGGCAGACTGGGGAGCCAGCATGCCTTTGCACAAGGAGCATGGGTCCTCGGCAGCATGGAGATGCCTGCAAGGCTTTGAACTTCGCTGGGAAGCTCTGCATAGGGCAACTGGGTAAAGATGCTTCCAACACAAACCCAGTATAAATGCAGAATTTATGCTGCCATACCTACATCTTTGCAAGAGTTCACAAAGAATATGATGCAGCACTTTCCAAGCAGAGCCTTAAGATTCATAACCTAGTTGGCTCCTTCACCTGGAGAATGGCTCTGTTGTTCTTGGGACTCACATTGTGTTTCTGGGAGAGGCAGCCCAGCGGTCACTCACAGGCCTTTCCTAGAGGCCAAGGAAGCTGTGTATCCTCCCATTGCCTCGGGTTCTAATCCCCTAAAGATCTGGTCTGCAGAGACCAAAGCCATCCAGGTTCCTTTGCTTGATTGTGGGGGGAAGGGAGATAGAGGAGACCCACCCACCTACCTTAACCGAAGAGTGGGAGACTTGCATGAATCATTCTCTCAGCACTCCAGCACTGAGCACCTGTGTGCCAGGTGCTATGTAAGCTCTGGGGATAGTGTGATAAGTAAGGCATGAATGGTGGCCCTGTGGGAGGAGGAAGCAAGTGGTTCTGTATGGAAGAATGTGGGAAGGTTTCCCCAAGGTGTGTTTGAACTGGGACAGAATCAATAGTAGCTACCATTTAATGAACACTTACTATACGCCAGCATTGTTCTAAGCACTTTCTTATATGAAGCTCACCTCCCCAACCCCATGCAGTAGAAATCCTTAGCCCCATTTTATAGTTTAGCAAACTGAGGCTCAGACTGGTGAATTTAAATCCCTAGCAACCTCACACCTAGTGTGGCAAATCTGGAAACAGGATGAAAGTCATTTGGTCCCCAGGCATGGTTTGTTTGCAATAACACATTCCCTTACACGCAGGGTGAAGGACTGGAGGGAGCAGAGGGTATTCCAGGGAAAGGAACCATTTCTGCAGAGAGCAGAGTAGTGAACAGGCCTGGCATGCCCTGGGGATAATGATAAATGCAGTGTGACTGGAGCGTGGGGTATGTGGAGGAAGTGGCAGGGGCCGAGGCCAGTTGTGAAGTGTCTTGAGTGCCAGGCTGAAGTGCTTGGACGCTGTCCTGCAGGCAGTGGCAGCCAGTAGAGGTCTGTAAGCAGAGGGTAGCGATGCGGTCAGCTGGCTTTCGGGGAGGTGACTCAGGCAGCAGTCCTCAGAACAGGATGGAGTTAGTGAAGGAGGCTGTGGCCAGGGGCGTCTCTGGGTTTCGCGGCCTTGGCAGGTGTTGTGGGACAGAGGTAACGCTCTCTGTAGGCCCAGCCTGAGGCACTGGCCTGGGACCAGCAGTGGCTGCTACAGGTGGCCCAGACGAGGGCTTCTACCGCATGCCAGCCTGGGTATCCCAGATGTCTCTGTCAGACCAGACAGACAGGAGGTGGGAGCCAGCTCAAGGTCAGCTGTCAGTGCTTCTCCCAGCGGGGCCCGGCCGCTGCTTAATGTGGCCTTATCTAGGATAACGTCCACTTTCTAAATTTTGCCAGTCTCATAAAACAACCTCATTGTTTTAATTATTTACTTTGCTTTTATTTATGAATTATTTCATTAATTTATATAATTAGTTAATATTAATCATTACAATTTTCTAGAATTCAAATAATATATTGTATAATTGATTAAGGTAAATTATTTGAATATTAAATATTTACAATAACAGTTACACTTTACTAATAAGTATGAGCATCCCTTTGTAGGTTAACTGTTGGATTTCCTTACCTGGAAATTGCTTGTTCCTGTCTTTTACTCCCTACCCTTAAGAAGGCCCTAGAGAACTCTAGGAGCAGACCAATACAGGGGGATGTGTTGGGGTCAGGAGGGAATCTTTTTTTTTTTTAAAGATTTTTATTGGGGAATTGGGGGGATGAGAACAGTGCTGGGGAATTAGGGGAAGGGGAACAGACAAGTTGCTGTCCTTTTGTTCTTCAATCTAGTTGTGGAGGACATTGCTTCACTGGCCCAAG
>NW_017731399.1:2780784-2818444 GCF_001890085.2 Hipposideros armiger
GCCGTCGCCGGCGACCCATGGCAGCCCAGCTCCAGGTTGAGCTGTTGTTCAGCATCTTAGCTGTGGAGGGCAGTGTAACTGGCCCTCGTATGTGGGATCCGAACCGGGGCCCTCTGGCATCCCAAGCGAGTTCCTAACCATCGCGCCACTCGGCCGGCCCCAGGAGGGAATCTTTGTTGGCCTCCTCAGATCATGGACTGCCAACCTGACTTTAAGACTAGCCCAAGCATTGGAGGATGAGGAGACAACTGTGAGGGTTCCCATGGGCCCCAAAAGTCTCCTCCCTGGGAGAAAGGAACTCAGAAGTTTGCAAGGGCCTGAGCTAGGTCAGTCTCAGACCTGGCATAGGAGCCCCTGCCAGTCATGGCTATAGCAAAGATTCCTTCCCCGCCTGGGCCTCAGCATGGGCGTCCTTGACTTTGGCCTCTAAAGGGATGCCCCAGGACCCCCTGCAGGGCTGGCCTCAACTCGGACCTTTTCTGTGTGTTCACAGACATAGACGAGTGTGAGCAGCCAGAGGCATGCCACAGGGGGCGGTGCACCAACACAGAGGGCTCGTACCACTGCAGATGTGACCAGGGCTACATCATGGTCAGGAAGGGACACTGCCAAGGTAAGGAACTGAGTACCGCTCTGCCATCTCCTGATCCCTCCCCACACACTGGTTGCCCCCAACTCCCCTTCCAGCTTGCCCCTGACTGGGCCTCTTGATGCTGAGCCCACTCCTATGGACAGAGACCTGTCTAGGAATTCTTGAGCCCTTCCATCCCCTCAGCGATAATTTGGCATCCTATCTGTCCCCTGAAGCAGGGAACACAAGCAGCTTTCTGTACATGAAACCCCAGGAACATCCCTCTGTACACTTGTGCCCCTGACTTTGAGTCATGGCACTCCCCTTGTTCGGAGAGGAGGAATCAGTCTATCAGGGAGGTGACGAGCCTTGGCCTTGGCCTTGTTGCTGAAGCTTTCAGGCTGTGAGCTCCTTAGGACAGGACCATATCCTTAGATGACCCATGATAATTGTCTATGCATTGGACACCCCCAACAAATGCTAGCTGAATGAATGAATGAGTGAATGAATGAATGAGCCTCGATCCTTGCTCCCTTTCCCAAGCCAAAAGGTGGCTGTGACATTGCCAACAAACAGGTCACCTCACAGACTGGCTTGAGCCTGCCACTATTGTGGCACCCCCCTGGCAACTCTGCCAACACCACCTCCCTGCCAGGCTAGGGTGTCAAATGCTAACAAAAGTCCTGGGTTATATGTTGCCAAGACTGTCTGAGACTAGAATACATGAGGGTAAATCAAGGCTCTCCCTGGAGAGAAATCCCGTCCTGGCTCCAAGGTTAGGGCCAGCCTCCTCCCAGACTCCAGGCTTTTCCTGGCCAAGATTTGCCTGGATTCAGAGGGTCCTGGAGGTGAGTAATGAGCTTGTGTGTCTTGTGAAGGGCAAGTCCTCTTCCCAATGTCACTACTGCAAAAGCAAAGTCCTTCCAGAATCCTAGAAGGTCGAAGCAAAGGGGAGAGGTAGCTGGGCTTGTAGGACAGACAACTCTCTGTCTGCACACACCCTCAGCCCGCATTTCACCTTCCCTTCTCAATACTTCCCTCTTGGTGCTCCCCCTTTAAAACTCACGCCTAAGCATGATCAGAGCCAGAACCTCTTGTCCTCATGAGCATGATAGAGACGGACAGCCTGGTATTTTCCAGGAGAATAGAGAGTGAAGGGAGTTAGCATTTGGTGGGTGCCTACTATGTGCCAGGTACTGTGCTAGATACCTGCTAGGTTACCTCCCTGAAGCATCACATTATGAATTTGACATTAAACTACATTAAAAAGAAAAGCAAAATGAAAAGAAATGAACCAAGAAAATACCAGGATATTAAAAAGATCAGATTTATCCTAACCAGTCCATGTTAAGGGCACAGGCTCTGGCAGAGACAGGCCCGGGTTTGGCTCTCGTTTCAACGTCTGAAAATGGAAACCACAATGCCCATCTCAGAGGCTCTTGTGAGGACCAAAGAAGCTAAGACATACAACACACATGCAGACACTCAGTGCACAGGGGGTAGTGTTACTATCTGAGGGCTTCATTCTTTTTCTCATCTAGACACCCCCATGCCCCAGACCACGCCTCCAGACTGTCCCCTTTCCTCCTGGGGGAGAGCTGCCAGACACACACCTGGGCTGGGAGGTCGGGCTGAGTTCCTGGCCCTGGGCAGACACTCTGGGTCTGTTGAGAGAAAGACTGATGTAGCCTGCACTCTCCTCCAGGTTTCCGCCAGTAACCACAGACCCAGCCCATCACCCTGGGAGCCCAGTCAGTTTCCTCTTGCCCTTTTTTCTTTCTCCAACTAAGAAACCACTCTCTCCACTAAACTCAAAATCCCTGGTGAAAGGCCTGAGTGGTCTGGATAGCGGCCCATCCAAAGTCTCAATGGTATTTCCGTCATACCAGGAATCTGGGTTCCCATGGAAAGAGGTTAGATTCCCCTGCAGACAGCCAGGGCTTTACTGTCACACACACACACATACCACCACCACCACCACCACCACCACCCATAGCCAAGGTTACCTGAGCTTCTGGCTCCTGAATGAGCACCCTCCCCACCCTGTGCTCTCACAAGGAACAGAGGCAGGCGCCCGTATGTTTCCTCACGCACAGACGGAAGTGCTGGTAGAAAAGCTCTAGGATCCTCGTACAGACAGCAGGTCAACAAGCTGGTTCCTGGGGTGACTGTTTCCAGGGGTCTTCTGGGGTTTCTTCAGCAGCGTCATATGAGGAGGATGCAATGTTTTGATCACATGGTCTCATTCTTTGGTCAGCAAACTTTTGCTGAGCGCCAGCTGTATCCCAGCTGCGGGCTAGGAATATAGCAATAAGTAAGAATGAGAGCTTCTGCCCGATGCCCAGAGTAAAACCTGCTCAAACATGCCATGATCTTAAAATTAAAATTCAAACCCTAGGCTAGGCAGAAAACTCTGGCTCCAGTCCAGACATCAAGGGGTTGGGAGAACAGCCTCAGGATATCTGGGGAGGTTAGAGCCAGAGCCCTTAACACAGAGTGGTTAGGAGTGGACTCGGCTTCATCCGAATCTTTACCTGGCTCCTTTTGATTGGTTTAGTTAGTGGTTCCCATTTAGAAGAAGCCTCCCCTGGCTCAGGTGGAGACTAAGGGCTGCTTTGATCTCCTGCTCTTCTTCTCCCACTTGCTGACAAACCTCTCACTTGTGATCATCTCTGCCTGAGACTCTGGTTTGAGGAAGGAAAACAGCAAAACTTTTGTTGGCTAAAGGAATAGCCAACATCTTGAAAGTGGCCAGTCTCCATGGAAGAAAGAAAGAGCACTCTGCAGGGTTGCACACAACTAAATGCTTTGGTTCATAAATCACACACGTCATATCTATTTATAGCTCACTGGCCAGCACTAGTCCCCTGGCCCCACCCAGCTAAAGGGACCAGGAGGCACAAGCCCACCATGGCCCAGAAAATAGAGAGCTGGACAATTTAGTGAACAGCATTAGGACCACAAGTGTCCTAACACCCAGCATAAGACATTTCGTGCACCATCTCCACAGATGTGCCCAGAACATTTGGGGAAGGACAGACCTCAGGGCCCTTTCCTCCTGGTAAATCTAAGCTCCTTTCTACACCAACTGATTCCCACAGGAGAGGCTCAAAAACTTCTTTTTTTTTCCTCAGTGTGATCTTAGAGGAAGACCCTTGCCGCCTCCATATTCTCCTCTTCATCCCCGAAGTCTCTCCTCCCTGAAGCAAGGATTGCTTATTATTCCCAATGGTTTTGCTCATTCATTCATTGCTCATTTGCTCATTGCTTCTGGTACCTCAGCCAAGGTCAGCAGGGCGTGGTGCTGGCTGCTTTCTTCTGGGAGGCCAAAGTTGGCGGTCCTAGGTCTTTCATTCTCTCCATCTCTGTCTCGTTGTCTCCATCTCTGTCTTTACAGAAGTTCTTCGAATGGTTTAGCTTGGTGTCACCACCACCCAACTCGGGGCTCTTGGCTGCCCTCTTTCCAGAGATGAGCCTTATCTCAGATGAGCCTTACCCCAAGATTACCTAGGAGTTCTGGGTATCTCCTTGCAAATACCCACCTGACTAACCACCTGCCCTGTGAATGTCTTCCTCTCCTGGACCCTCTTGAGAGGCCCCGGGTCCCTGGGACAGAGGACTTTGATGTGTCCTGTCTACTGCAGACCAAACGACTTCAGGAGAGACTCATTTTCATCCTTCATTACAGGGCCCATGTCCTGTTCTATAATGACAGCTGCTGGCTTAAGTCCCTTTGCAACAAGCCTATGTTCTGACCCTTGGCCCTGCCCCCTGCATTTCCTCCATGGGGCTGAGGAAGTCTTCCACTTGGGCAGTAGGGCCTCTGGATCTGCATAAGTAGGTCGGCTTCCTCCAAGAGAATGACAATTACCCATTTAGGAAGAATAAACCCTCCTGTTTCCTCTGGAGCTCAGTCCATCTGTGTGTCATGAGTAGTGACTGGGAGCCTCAACCCTGGGCCGGAGGAGCATAGCATCCTCCTGCAGCCCCGACCCAGAGTTTAGTCCCTATGTTATGACCTCCCTAACTCAGCCAGGTCCCCTGGGTGCCTTGGATATGGACTTCCTGAGATGCCAGGTCCCATGGGAAAGAACCTGCCTGCAGTTCCTGGGAACAAGTTCTCCATCCTCCTGCTTATTGTCACTCTCCCAGGACTGCTGTTCCTCTTCCTCCCTGGGTCCCCTCTTCCCCTGCTTGTCCGGTTGGTACTCAGGCTCGTCCTTTCTGGTTGACTCTCCTGGATCTCACCAGAGTGGATGCTGGGAGCCCTGCATGGTTCTTGGATGGAAGAAGAGTCTTCCCTCCAGCGAGAAACTTTGCCAGCCTCCGCCCCTAGCTCTGCATCCGTCTCAGGGCTGGTCTTGGCCACCTCCAAGGTTGGGGGTCATCCTCAGTCCTCATTTTCTGGTGCAAGGAAAACCCATTTTGCCTTCATTGCCCAGCTGGCGATCTTTTCTGGGGCCCGCTATGCCAAGCATGTACAATCCCAGTAATTGTCACCACTTGTAAAGGAACATGAGTTCACCAAGGGAGATATGAAGGCCGTCCCCAACAGTCTAGCTCATGAAGTAGAGCTCGCTCACCCTCCCACAGCTCATGGTAACCACATCCTCTCACACCCACCCAGGGTGTCTCCCTTTCTCAAGTTCTTCCATTACTCTTCCATCTTTGTCCAGGACAGTGGGTGGAAGGTGGAGTTGGGAACACAGGACAACACTCACTGTTTCCTTGTTTCCATCTGTATAGAAACTGAAATCCTTCCCTCTCCACCACCAAGGGCAGGGTCAAGGGTTTGCTTCTTCACAGACCCACCCATGTGCTGTGGTTCCCAAGGGATGACCAACAGAGGGGATGTTATTTTGCAGATATTGACGAATGTCGTCACCCTGGCACCTGCCCTGATGGGAAATGTGTCAACTCCCCCGGATCCTACACTTGTCTGGCCTGCAAGGAGGGTTACAGAGGCCAGAGCGGGAGCTGTGTAGGTGAGGACTGCTTGCCAGGGCACTGAGAGGGATGTTTGACCTTGGGACCTCCGGTTGAGCCCACATACAAGGAGAGAAAGAGGCGGGCAGAGGGAAGTGTCTTGGAGGCTACTGTCCTCCATGATCCGGCTGGGTTCCCAGGTGACCTTGGGCATGAGATGGGTGTGCTTCAGTTACTGGTGCTCTGCCCTCAAAATCAGCTAGGGTGGGGGTCCCTTTGGCTCCTTGGCCATATCTGTTCAGAAGCTATAGCCCAAGTTCCCAGAAGCTTCTGTGGCCGGATCCTGCTGGGTAGAGTGAAGTGACAAGCATCTTAGGGAGAGGCTGACTCTGGTGTTGAGAGCTAGCAGCCAGGCCCTGATCTGGTTTCCAGGGAGTCGGGGTCTTCTGCTCTTCTGCATCTCAACAACACTGTCTAAGCAGCAGCGCCGAACTGAACAGTGGGTGCTCTTCTCCCTCCAGAGGGGGCTGCATGTCAGCTGTAGGAGGAGTGTTCTTTTCCTTCAGCCCCCGCAGGAAGAAGGGCCAGGGGTTCAGAATGTCAGGAGGGACTGAGTTGTGAATAGATGCTTTGAGGCTCTGGAGAGGGCAGACATTTCCCAGGCCCTTGACACTGCCACTCAGCTACCCAGGCATAGCTTGGCCTCTCTCTGCATTGCCCACTCACCTATTGAAGCCGGTTGTCAGGCTGGGAACATGAGACCGTACTAGTTTGTTTGGCAGGTAGGGGGACAGAGAGGTTCAGACCCGCTGAAAGATGAGTCAAGGGTCTCGGACACTTTACTCCAGGTATCCTCAGGCTGGGGGACCTGGCCCCCTCTTCTAGGACAGAGGCAGCGTGCTCTGTGTTACTGAAGTGAGCTCAACGGGGAAGGGCATCCTACCCTGCATAGGTGGGTGGAGTCAGAAGCAGGAATGACCCCATGGCTTTCCCAGAGTGGCCTATAGCTCCTCTGAATGGTGATTTCTTGCTTGGCCTCATAATTGAGATGCTCTAAGCTTGATGAAGGGGGCTGCCTGAAGGAAAGGAGGCCAGCCCACCACCTTGGACTTCTCTCCCACAGATGTGAATGAGTGTTTGACCCCCGGGGTCTGTGCCCATGGAAGGTGCATCAACCTGGAGGGTTCCTTCAGGTGCACTTGTGAGCAGGGCTACGAGGTCACCTCAGATGAGAAGGGCTGCCAAGGTACAAAGACGCTGAAGCGCCCTTCCCCCACAGCAAACCAGTCTGAGGCACACACATTCCCCGTCCACCCCTGGCCCCGCATCCCTAACCATGTTGACCCAACACCTCACTGCCAAGACCTGTCCTTTCCCCTATTCCCGCCCACCTGCCAGTCTCTGCTGTCCTGACATGTCTATCCTGCAGAGTCCCCCACAGAACTCAATGGCCTGTTTCAGATGTCAACGAATGTTCCAGCCGGCCTTCATGCCCCACGGGCCTCTGCCTCAACACCGAGGGCTCCTTCGCCTGCTCAGCCTGCGAAAGTGGGTACTGGGTGAACGAAGACGGCACTGCCTGTGAAGGTAACCCTGGGGAGGGGGTTGGCAGAGAGGGACAAAGAATATAGGCCCTCTTACCATCCAAGAATGCTCCATTTGTCCCCTAGCTTTGGACTGATGCTGAGGGTCTCCAGGCTAGGCTAGAGGACCCTATACATGGACTTGGCCCCAAGGAGAGCTTCTGTTGTCCTAGTCCCAAAGTTTAGATGTGAAAAGGGAGTCACAGAGACAAGAGCAAAGCTGACAGTAGAGTTGCCCACGAGCAATCTCGGGAGAAGGTGCCGGGGTTGGCCTAGAGGAGGTCCACAGCCAGAGCCTGCTCTTTTCCAGGGGCCTGGAGAGAGTTCTATAAGCTCAGAGAGGGAGGCCAGAGGTACGGGGAGGTTCCTGCCTCGCTGGGTGGAGGGAGCGCTCCCAGGCCCCGGGGGTGACTAACTGCTGTCTGCCCCAGACCTAGACGAGTGTGCCTTTCCGGGAGTCTGCCCCTCAGGAGTCTGCACCAATACTGCTGGCTCCTTCTCCTGCAGGGACTGCGGCCAGGGCTACCGGCCCAGCCCCCTGGGCAATACCTGTGAAGGTGAGAGCCCCCACAGGTGAGGAGAGCACAGATGGGATGTGGGAGACTAACCCATCACCCTTAGAGACCCTCTAAGGACACGGCAGGGGCTGTTTCCAGACCAGGGGACCCTCTGTTCATCTTGGATAGTGGCTAGCTGGGGCCACTTATTCTCACCCCTCTCCCAACAGGAGTTGGAAAGGCGACTGCAGATCTGGGTGTAGGGGCCACTGAGCCCCTGGAGCACAGGCTTCAGGGTGCACCAGCATCACTGGGGCAGTTTGTCCTCCAGGCAGTGCCCTGGGCCTGTCCTAGACCTGCTGCATTAACTTCCCTCGGGGGCAGGGGCGGGCAGGATCTGCTTTCTAACAAGTTCCCCAGGGGCTCCTCATAAGGGTGGGTGCTGGACTGTATTTTTAAAAACACGGGCTTCTACCAGGCAATCTGTAGGTCAACTTGAAAAACTGGGTTTCTGTTACCTTCTCAGTTTCCCTGTATCTGTTTCCTTGGTTTAGTTCTCATCTGTTTTCCTATTGCTTCTCAGTAAAATCTAAGCCATCTCAGCCAGAAGGGCAGTGAGGTTCGGCCACCCTAGGCCAGGGTTGCTGGGAGAGCCTGAGTGTCCCCAAGGTGGACATTGTGTGGGAAGCTGGAGAAACTCAGCCAGAGGCAGGGAGGCCTGCTGGGCTGGGGCAAACGTGGAGGCAGCTGCAGTCATCCTGCTCCCCAAAGGCTCCCTCACCAGCTCCTCCGAGCTATGCTGCTTTATAAGGGGATAATACGCCTACAGGGCCAGACTCCTCAGGCAGGCAGCAGGCCCTCTGGAGACCTCCCCATCGGCCTGTCCTCGGGAGGTGCTGCCATTAGCTTCCTTCCTCCTGTGTGACTCTGCAGATGTGGATGAGTGTGAAGACCTCCAGAGCAGCTGCCTGGGAGGCGAGTGCAGAAACATGGCTGGCTCCTACCAGTGCCTCTGTCCCCGGGGCTTCCAACTGGCCAATGGCACCATGTGTGAGGGTGAGTGGCTCAGGTCTCCCCACCGGGGACTGGAGGCAGGGAGTGTGTGGGGAGGTGAGACCATCCCCAGGTGACACCACTGCCTATCTTCTCTCGGCAGATGTGGACGAGTGTGTAGGAGAGGAGTACTGCGCACCCCACGGCGAGTGCCTCAACAGCCAGGGGTCCTTCTTCTGTCTCTGTGCACCAGGCTTTGCCAGTGCAGAGGGAGGCACCAGCTGCCTGGGTGAGAAGCCAGCTTGGCATGTCCACTAGCCAGCAGCAGGGAGTACTAAAGGCTATGCCTAGAGTATTGAAATAAAATTCTCCTGGTCCCACCCAAGGTTGGGAAGATGGGAGGCTGACAGTGATGAGAGGGAGCCAAGTGTCAGGGAGAGGCCCTTTCACCAGGGCCTCTCTGTGATATCTACAGCAGGCACTTGAGTGTCACCCTTCTTCCCTTGACAGAGCCCTAGTTCCAGGGCTCTTCCCCCAGCCTGGCTTCAGGCTTCCAGCGCTGAGCTCTTCCTCAGGTCTTCCAGCCCTTTCGTACCCTGAACCACTTCCTGGCCCTCCCGGGGGTTACTGAGGGCCCAGAGGAAGCTGCCCAGGGCCCTAGGGACCCATGGCTGGGTCTGCTGACAGACATCTCTGTTCTAGATGTGGACGAGTGTGCAGCTACAGACCGGTGTTCCGGAGGGCGCTGTGTCAACACTGAGGGCTCCTTCAACTGTCTGTGTGAAACTGGCTTCCAGCCCTCCCCAGAGAGTGGGGAGTGTGTGGGTAAGGAGGGGAGGGGCGGGGACGGGGAGAGGACAGGGCTCTGCCCATTTTCTGACCACCTTCACCCGTGCCTGGTCTTCGGCCACCTGGGACCAAGAACTGTAGCTTCCGGGAAGCAGAGCACTTTCCACAGATTAATCATCCAGTGGATAATGCATTTATTGAGCCTCTGCTGACTAAGGGACTGTGCGAGGATGACAAAATGAAGACAATCATCATCTTTGTGCTAGCAAAGCACACAATCTAGTTTTTAAAGCCAAACTGATTTGATAGGCATTTATTAATGCCTATTCAATAGGCATTTATTAAAAACCTGCTAGGCTCAATGTCTTTTTGCTAGGACAGATAGACAGTTATGGGCAATCTTGAAATTGAGCAAGGGAGACAGCTATGAAGACAACTTTCTGTAATACATTTTGGTGAAGGTTTTATTTATATAGAGAGGCGTATAAAGTGCTCCAATGTAGGGAGAAGAGTGTGGAGGAACAGAATGTCACAGAAGGCTAAGAACTCAGTGCTTTCCTAAATAGCATAGGACTCTCTTTTAGACGTTCAACCCTGCTGGGTCAGGGGAAATGACCCTGAGCTTGATGTTTTGGGGTTGAGATGATTACAATAATACGGAATAGATCAAGGACCCCAGAGGTTGTGGGCATGAACTTGTAATGCCAGGGAAGTGGGGCCAGAGCAGTGACCTGGCCTCTTCTGTCCCTTCTCATGGCTCTGGGGACAGATATTGACGAGTGTGAGGACTACGGAGACCCCGTGTGTGGGGCCTGGAGATGTGAGAACAGCCCTGGCTCCTACCGCTGCGTTCTGGGCTGCCAGCCCGGCTTCCACGTGGCCCCGACTGGAGACTGCATTGGTGAGTAGGGAGGGCTGAGGAAACCTACTTCTCGCGTATCCAGCTAGAAACTATTTTCTCCTAAGGACACTATTTTTGCATCTGTTTGAAGTTTGTATACTTTCCATACAGCAGGGCTTACACAAAAATTGAAGAAGAATGTTAATGTTACAGTTTTCTTGTTCTGTGTTTCGTAGTTACTTTTCACAGATCTTAGTGTTAATAGACCAAATAAATAAGTATCTCCAGCAAATAAGGAGAGCACACCCTACACTTCTGTCTCCACTGTCCCACAGACATAGACGAGTGTGCCAACGACACCGTGTGTGGGAGCCACGGCTTCTGCGACAACACCGAGGGCTCCTTCCGCTGCCTCTGTGACCAGGGCTTTGAGACCTCGTCGTCCGGCTGGGACTGCGTGGGTGAGAAGCCTGTGGGCTAGCCGGGCCTGGGCCAGGGAAGGGAAGGAAGGCCCTTGGGCCCCTTATCCCATCTCCACAGATTTGGGCTGTCTTGGATAGAAGCCCTAGGGCCCTCCTCCTGACATGGTCATGCTCTCATGGCTCTGTAATGGGTCCTTGCAGAGTGGGCCAGGGAGATTTCGGCTCCACGCGACAGCTGGCCCTTGGCCAGGTTGGTAAGGGAAGCGTGGCCACATCCGACTAGCAGGGGGAGCACATCAATAAAGGCTCCACCCTTCTCCAGAGACCTCAGGGTGTCAAAAGGCACATTTGCAGAATGTGCAGAGGGAGGAATCCTTCCTCTGTGTCCATTTAGTGACCCTTCTCTTTCACCCTTCTCCTTCTCTCTCCCTTCCCATGCCCTCTGTTCATCGGTTCCTCCTTCCTGCTAACTGGTACCCACTTCTGCTCTTTCCCTAAGACCTAGCCGCTTTCTTTTGGGAGGACGAATACCGGCCTACTGGGCTGGAGGCAGGGGCAAGGGGCCTGGGCTGCCTCTTCCCCCCCTTGAGCCTGTCCTTATGCCTGGCAGACGTGAACGAGTGTGAGCTCATGCTGGCGGTGTGTGGGACGGCACTCTGTGAAAATGTGGAGGGCTCCTTCCTGTGCCTCTGCGCCAGCGACCTGGAGGAGTACGACACTCAGGAGGGGCACTGCCGCCCGCGGGTGGCTGGAGGTGAGCATGCCACATACTCTATCCAGCCATTATGCACGACCACTGTATGGCTTACTCTTCCACTGCTCCAGCTCCTGAGAGGGAGCCTGGGCCGAGACGGGGACATTGTGGACAGGGGTGCAGCTTAGGAAGGGAGTGCGGTAGGCTGAGAGTGCAGCAAATGTCAAGACAAGAGGGGGTTCTGCTCCAGGGCAGGAAACATCCAGGAGGCTGCAGGGCTGTGCGGACACTACAGGAGGCTCCGGAAACTCTGAGGCCAGCTTAGGGCACCAGTCCCAGGGATGTGGGAGGGATCCTCAATCCAACCCAGGAAGCCCTCCGGGTGAGGAAGGCCTGGAAGCTGAGCTAAGCTAGACTCTCCTCTTCTCACTCCACCCCGGAGCTGCTGGGTTCAGCCTCTCACCCCAGGCTGAACTAGGGCTCAGCTGGCTTTCTTTGACTTGGGGGAAAAGAAAGCAGGACCTAGAACAAGGAAGGGTGTGGGGCTGGGATACAGTATAAAGCAGAGGAATGGGCAGAGGGCTGCCCATAGGGCATGCCAGGGACTGGGGGCAACCCACTGTAGTAGAGGAAGGGTGGTATACTGGAAAGAGCAGGGGCCTTGGCATTTGAGAAACTGGGGTCAACTCCCTACTATGCCACTTAATCGCTGGCGGCTGTGGTAAGGCACCTCGCTTCTCTAAGTCTCAACTGCCTTGTCTGTAAAGGGAGCTGATTATAATAATGCCCACCTCATAGAGTTGTTGAGAACATCAAGTGAGATAATATAGATAAAAGCATTTTGTACACTGTAAAAAGATATAAATGTTAAATTTGTAAAGGCTAGGGTGTCCCAGAGGGCCATGAACAGACAATAATAAGGGGCATCTGTCACACACAGGTCAGAGTATGCCTGAGGCGCCCCCAAGAGACCACCTCTCAGGCCCCATCCGCATGGAATGCTACTCTGGGAACAAGGGCCAGCCGCCCTGCTCCAGCCCCCTGGGCCGGAATACCACGAAGGCTGAATGCTGCTGCACCCAGGGTGCCAGCTGGGGAGAGGCCTGTGACCTCTGCCCAGCAGAGGACTCAGGTAAGGCGCCTGACGGTCCCAAATCCTCTCAGCATCAGCTTTGCAGGGTGATACTGGGAGAAAGGGGGCAGAGCCCTGCTCTCTCTAAGCTTGGTTGCCTCCCTACAGTCGAATTCAGTGAGATCTGCCCCAGTGGAAAAGGCTACATCCCTGTGGAAGGAGCCTGGATGTTTGGACAAACCTCGTATACAGGTAACCCCCCTACAGACCCTGGTCCCCAAACTCTACTTTCCTGAGCTGGCCCAGCCTGGTCCTCCTGGAGGTCCCCAGGGAAGCTCTGCATGCAGCCCCGGCCTCCTGGGTCACTTCCATCATTTCTGTCCCAGGGCTGACGACCTGCAGAGTTTTAGCTGGAAGTTCTGACCGGAACTCCTCTGGGAATGTCCATACAGCCCCACCTTGGTTTTTCTGCTCCCCCAAGGCTGAACCCTCCAGAAACATATTATGATGCCTTGACTAACCCAGCTACAGGGCACAGGGAAGCAGGCAGTGCAGCTGTACAGATGCCAGAGGCAGCTGCTTATCTCCCTGGCCCCACTTGCCAAGCCAGAAACTTTGGGGAACCCATACTCAAAGTGGGTAGTTTAGGTGTGAGCCCTTCAGTGCCCTAATCCTGAAGGTGGAGAAGGAAATAATAGAAAATGAAGTAGCTTTCCTCAAGTGCTTGCTATGTGCCACGCACTATTTTAAGTACCTTATATGTATTAACTGTTTAATATTCATAACACTGTAAGAGGTTAAGTAGTCATGTCTACATTTTTTAGGTAGAAACTGAGGCAAGAACTTAAGGAAGTTGCCCGAAGTCACCCAACTAGCACGTGGCAGGGCCAGGATTCAAACCAGCAAGCCTGGCTTCGGAGCCCTTAGTCTCAAGCACCGCCTTCTACTGCTTCTCACCTTCCCCTCACCTCAACTCTGCCTCCCCACAGATGCTGACGAGTGTGTGATGTTCGGGCCTGGTCTCTGCCAGAATGGCCGGTGCCTCAACACAGTGCCTGGCTACATCTGCCTGTGCAATCCTGGCTACCACTATGATGCCACCCGCAGGAAGTGTGAGGGTGAGGGCACACGCTACCCCTCCCCACCCCTGGGCCCACAGCTGAACGCTCACCCAGCCCTGCCAGCCAGCCTGGTTCTTTTGGGGAGTTCCCCTTCTGGGGGCAGCTGCCAACTGCAGCGGGCTGGGCTGAGGTGGGGGGAGCTGTGGGGCTGTCAGGGACTGTATGTGGGGACCTGTTGGAAAAGTATCCCTGTGGAAGGGGCCTTGCAGGCTGGGCTGGGGCAAGGGAGAGGAAACAGGGAAGAGATGCTACCTCTTCATTGCCGAGTACAAGGAAACCCCTCTCCATGAAGGTGGTGCACGGACAAGCCACCTTGGCACTGCCCCACACGTTCCTCCCATCTTCCTGCCACCACAGATCACGACGAGTGCCAGGACATGGCCTGTGAGAATGGCGAGTGTGTGAACACAGAAGGCTCTTTCCATTGCTTCTGCAGCCCACCCCTCACCCTGGACCTCAGTCATCAGCGCTGCGTAAACAGCACCGGCAACATGGGTCAGTGGGCCTGGGGTAGCAGGGCAGCAGGGCGAGTGGACCTGGGTCGGGGGGCGGGGCTCATGTGCCTCTGTGCCTGTGCCACTAGAGGACCTACCTGACCACGACATCCACATGGACATCTGCTGGAAAAAGGTCACCAATTACGTGTGCAGCCAACCCCTGCATGGGCGCCGCACCACCTACACCGAATGCTGCTGCCAGGACGGCGAGGCCTGGAGCCAGCAGTGTGCTCTGTGCCCCCCCAGGAACTCTGGTGAGAGGGGTGGCCTGTGCGTGCCAGCAGGGAGGGGAGACACCTGCAGAGCTGGGCTGCGCCCCAGGGTAGGGAATGCCCTCCCCTTGGAAGGAGGATTTAGACAGGAGTGGGGCAATCATAGTGGCCCTCTTCTGTCCCTATTGTTTGGGGATAAAGTGGGGCAGGCGATGGGGTGGGGAGAGGAGCACTGCCAGGAACTCAGAGGGGACGGGTCCCAGTGGGCGCCATCTCTCCTTGGGGCAGTGAGCCAGGGGGAAAACACACCAGGCTATGGGCTCAGCTTCCTCTCTCCCTCCTCCCTGACAGAGGTTTACGCCCAGCTGTGCAATGTGGCCCGGATTGAAGCGGAGCGGGAGGCCGGGGTCCACTTCCGACCAGGCTATGAGTATGGCCCGGGCCCCGACGACCTGCACTACAGCCTCTATGGCCCAGACGGGGCCCCCTTCTACAACTACCTGGGCCCCGAGGATGCCGTCCCTGAGCCGCCCTTCCACAATACAGCCAGCCACCCGGCGGGCCGTGCACCAGTCCCTGAGTCTCCCCTACAGCCCTCAGAACTCCAGCCCTACTACGTGGCCAGCCATCCAGGTCTGTGTTGCTGCACAAATGGGGAAGAGGTGGGGCACTGAAGTTGTTTCACTCCCACCTCCTCCACCTGCTAATAGCTGCCAGCGAGGACAGGGAAGGGGAGAGACACAGCAAGCCCTCTCGCAGGTCACTCAAGGGACAACTCCAAACGCCCAGGTGATACCCTAACAAGGCCCTCTGATGAACTAGCACAGGGGGCACAAAGAGGTAGAGGACACCATCGTCCCAACCGCAAAAGCTTCCCTGTGGGAGGGAGTCGAGGGAGAGAAAGCCGGCACACTCTGGTACTGTCCGTTTTTCTCCCTCCACACCACCTAGGGTATGCAGAATAACCTGCTCTGCAAGTTCAAACTTGTGACCTGAAATGTGAATTAAGGCTTTCTAATTGCTGTGAAGGCCCACTGTGGCGACTTGGTTTGTAAGTGGCAATGACTTCAGCTCTCAGGACTTGGATGCTAATGAGGAAGTCAAGCCTGGCTTTTGTGCAATAGACTCGGTACCTGCCACAGGCACAGCCGCCTTATCAGACTGATTAAGCCTGCACTGAGGTTAGGGATGGGGCCCTTTCCAGTGGTGGAGAGCTGCTTAGAGAGAAGAGGGTGCGGCAGATCTGGTAGTTGCGCTTTGCATTGAGTGACGGCAATCCACCTTTGCTGCCAATCCCCTCCCAGCTAAAACCAAAAAAACTATATACACACACACACACACACACACACACACACATATACATATGTATATATATATATGTATATGTATGTGTATATATGTATCTGTGTATATGTGTGTGTGTGTATATATATATATATATATATAATTTTAAGAAAACACTCCCACCAACCACAATAAAACCAAAACTGTATAGACACTCAACTGCTGAGGAGCCCTGGCAGTGAAAGCAGTGAATCCCAACCTTCTTGGGAGGCCTCATTTAAAGGTCTCACCCACCCAAAATGACACATACTTTAAAAAAAATACTGCCTTGTGTTTTAGCATCTTTCTGTGAGACTTTTACGACCCTCCCCACCCCCACCCCAGGAATTCAACAGAGGGTGAGAGCCCAGGGGTTGGGCACAAGGCCTCAGCTTCCTTCTCTGACTTGATTCTACCAGAGCACGAGGCTGGCTTCGAAGGGCTTCAGGCCGAGGAGTGTGGCATCCTGAATGGCTGTGAGAACGGCCGCTGTGTGCGCGTGCAGGAGGGCTACACCTGTGACTGCTTTGAGGGCTTCCAGCTGGACATGGCCCAGATGGCCTGTGTGGGTAAGTTTAGCACCACAGTGGCAATGCCCGGGAAGCAGACCGGCCCTGATGGCTCCCTGTGGAAGTCAGACGGGCCGCTGCTCACGTCAGGAATGCATGTCTAAACAGGGTAGCTGGGAAATCCACTACTGCCCCCTAGTGGGACTGCGGGCGCCAGGTCCATGGTGAGAAAGCTCCAAAGGAAGGTCTTATGCTGTGTTTAGAAAGCCCTTACCATGGAGGTGCCCTGACAGAAAAAAAAAGCCAGGGACAAAGGAGCATGGTCACTCTCCTGGGCACAGTATGGGCTCACGACCACCTGCTTTGTGTCCGAGTTGCTTAGTTTGGGACAGTGACTTCAGCCTCTGGCTGCCATACCTAGGATTCCACGCAGGGAGGGGCCAGGGCTTAGTGAGCAGAGGGCCAGAGCCAGCAGGCCAGAGGCCCTTCAGCTCCTGCCAGCTCTTTTCCTTCCTCTCAGATGTGAATGAGTGTGATGACTTGAACGGGCCGGCTGCACTCTGCGCCCACGGTCACTGCGAGAACACCGAGGGTTCCTACCACTGCCACTGCTCCCCAGGTTACGTGGCTGAGGCAGGCCCCCCGCGCTGCACCGCCAAGGAGTAGCAGTGAGGGGTCAGTGTGGGCAGCTACCTGGAAATTGGCCTCAGGCAGGGGCCTTGAGGACGCTTTTCCTCGCTGGGAAGACATCAGGCAGGAGGCCCTGCAGCCCCACACCCAGCCAGCCCTGCCTTTTTTCATCCGTCCCAGCTTAGGTTCTGGCTGTGAGCTTGTCACTGCCTCCATGCCACCATGCCCTTGCTTGGCTCAAACACCACCAAATGCTTTAACGCTTCAGCCACGGCCATGAGGCCCAGTCCGCCATCTGGCCTGGCCTTGCTATGGGATGCTTACCAAAGGATGGCCCTCCACCCCCTCAACCTGTGCAAACATGCAAGGTCCTTCAGCCTCATGCTGCAGACACCCTTTTCCAGCCATGATGATCATCCTGATGATCCCAAAACTGAGTCAGAGGCTACACCTGTCCTGGAGTGGTCCTTCAGAATCCATGAAGCAAAAAAAAGATTGGAGGAAGTTTGGGGAGTGACTCCAACGCCTCCTCCCCCAAGAACGATCACCGCTGCTCAATCTGGTCTGGACCAGGTTTTGCCACAACTCCATCCTATACTCACTTCTGTGGCCCCAGGGAGGGGCAGGAGATACCCTCATCTCAGAGAAGCAAGACTGATCCGAGCTTGCTGAGTGTAAGAGGCACGAAGGGGAACAAGGAGCCCGAGAGAGCGACATTAACAATACGGGGAACGGATAAGACAGGGAGCCAGGGCTTTACACAAGTCTCAAGAAAACATTCAGTAGCTTCCAGTAGATAAACGTTCAAAATCAACCCAGCGACAGCACCTGATACACGAGGCCTCTGCCACAAGACAGGGTGCCTATCTCCAAAGACCTGTAGTCACTGCATACTGCTCCTCACAGGAAGCAAATCTCTCCTGGGTTCTCCTTTTGTGGACACCAGTTTGATGTGCTAAAAATAGAGAGATCTGTTTTCTAGCTTGTGAAATACAGTGCAGTCATGTTTTGGGGGAAGCCAGATTTCCTTTGTTGTTTCTCCTCTCTACTCAGAAGCCTCTGCCCTCTTCCCCTTCATAAAACGGCCGGCTGGCACTCCTCTGAGTTTACAAGTCAAGCCCCACTCCAACCTTGGTGAACTGGGAGTTTAGAACCTCAGTGGAATAAAGAAATATACACCTGGTCTCTCCCGTTTTTGTTTCATATTAAACCAGATTTCTTTACCACGTTGGCAAAGTCTGAATATTAGAAATGAGGCTACGCCTACCCCTTGCCAGCTCTGCCAATCGTCTATGATTGGGTTCCAATGGGAAAAGTTCCTTTACTCTAAGACACGGAAAACTCCGACTTTGTATAGCTCTGATCAATAACAATGTAAGTGAACAAGGCTCTGTGTGCCTGTAGACATGGAGATGATACTATTTTCTTAATTTAATCTGTCCTGTCCTACCTGCTGCTCTGATTGTCAGCCATCATATAATAACTTATTGAATGCTTGCTACATGCTAGGTAGGCAGTGTTGAATGCTATACACAAATTTCATTTAATCATCCAACAATCCTACTTACTATTTTTATTCCCAACTTACAACTGAGGAAATAAAGACACATGAAGCTTAAATAATTTGCTCTAGGTCACTATACCAGTTGAGATGTTTTCAGCAGATAAAAATATATAGTTCTTAAATGTATGAAAGTATTCTGACCTTAATTCATAATAAAAGAAATGCAAGTTAAAACCACACCCAGACACTTTGCCAGATTGGCAAAGATCAAGGAGTTTGTTAAGACTCCTGGCTGGCAATCATCTGGAGAAAGAGCACAAACTGATACGACTTCTGAAGAGAATAAGGCAATGTCTTTCAAAATTATAAAAGCACTTATTCTTTGAATCAGTAATTCCACTTCTAGGAATTTAACCTTCTGCTATATTCTAACCGAATGTGAAATGATATATGTAAGAGGTTATTTATTATAGCATTATTTGTAATAGCAAGATTACAAACAATTGTTATGGAGCCCTAAAAAGTGGCTCTAAATGCCTTGATAAGATATCCAAAATAGATTAAGGAGAAAAGGAGGGTTGTATAACAAAGTGTAACGTATGCTGCTATTTGTCTAAAGAAAGGGGAAAGAGAATTGAGTATCTGCTAACCTCAACCTTGGCACTCCACCTCACACTGCTTCACAGAACTCCTTACCATTCTCAGTATACCCTGCTGGTACTGCGCCTTCTTAAATGCCATTCCCATTGTCCCTCCTCCCAACCCTCACCTTCCTGCTTGCCCTTCCGGGGATATTTCATGCATCTACACATGAATATTTCCTTGTATTAAAAACACAAATAGCCTATTCTGCATGCTGTTCTACACTTTGCTTTTTCACGTATACATACTTGCACCTAAGAGTTGTCTAGTTCTATTTTACAAATGCATATTATTCCATTGAATGGATAAATCATAATTTATTTAGTCAGTCTCCTAGTGATGGACATTTCCACTGTTTCCTATCTTTTGCTATTAAAAATAATGCTGTAATGAATATTCTTGTGCACATGTTATTTCACATTTTACCTGTGGGGTTATACCTGTGGGTTAAATTCTTAGAAACAATAGTGGTTTGTGGGGAGGGTGACAGGGTGGATGGGTACAGGACTGGGAGACGTTTCATTGTATCCCCTTGTGTGTCTCTTTGAATTTTGTACCATATGTATTACCTATTCAAAAACAAATAAAATATTTTTAAATACAGCTGCTGGCCACAGACTACTTAAATGTCCCCTCTCTTTATATATTTACCTGACCTTATTTTACAATTAAAGTCAGATGATAATTATTTCAAAACTTCTTAAAGCCAACTTCCTTTAAGCAGCCCTGTGGCATTTCTGTGGAGAAATGGCAAACAGGGATTTTAAGAGTAATCATAAACATCAATGCAAGATACCTAGAAAAGCAGAGGAGTTTCTTGCCTTTGAGACAAACACACAAAACCGGAATAATGTTGCAGTGGACAGTGTTAGGGCCTGCCCAGTGCAAGCTGCAGGACATCCGCTCAGGGCCAGAGTTTAAGGGAGGGCTACTCCATGCCGATCAGTGCTGCCCGCTGCTCTATACAGGAAGCTCCTGCCAAATGGTAACCTTCCACTCAACGCTTTGTAACAAAAGGCCAAAAAAATAGGGCTCAATTCTCAAAAGAAAGTTACAGAAAGAGTATATTCTTGGACATTTACTTTAGACATCCTTCCTAATCTCTTTTGAACTTGTTTTCCCCTAATCCTGTGTAATCAATCAACATTCCCACAGAAAGAAACTAAGGGTGGGTGGGACACCTATAGTTTATATATCACTAGTCACTATCAATCACATAATTGAAGAGGGTGATTCCACAACAAGGTAAGATCTGGACGTTGACCAAGAGGCCCTCAATTTAGAGCCAACAACAAAGTTCTTCACAACATAAAGCAGACCCAGGGATCCCCCTGCCTTTGGTGCTTGCACTATTAGTTCTGCTAAAGCAAAGGTCGGGCATGCTGCCCCCAGGCACTCACCAGCTTGCATATATAGTTAAATAAAATCAATTCTGCAACAAGTAAGGCCTTGATAACCTCCCCATGAAAGGAGACAAAAAGAAATCTTCCAATTGATACTGGAAGAGCATAAGGTTTTCCTAAATGAATTTGCACAGTGAGAAAAATTTGTGAAAACATCTGCTGGCTTTTACGGCATGCCAGGAAGAAGGCATCTGGTCACAAAGTGCCTGCCTGCAAAAGATCCTAAACCTGTTTTACATGGCTTACTGTTTATTCCAAGCAAACTGCACACTATCATCTTGACACTACCATTTCCCCATGCCCTGTGATCTTAAAATTTCTACATTAAGTCCCCTCCAGTGGAGACTTCTGTTACTTCAGGTTTCCCCCATGAAGCTTTCTGTGTGAAATGAGGTGATTTCTCCCAAATCCACCCTTTCTAAACACAGAACTCCAATTTCCTCACTGATTGTAGGTACTTACATATTCTAAGGTATTCTAAGGGCCCCTGTTCCCTACCTTATTGACCACTGCAATTTCATGGTTTATTTAGCAACTAAAGCTATTATGCTTACGCTATTAGTTTTTAAATCACCAAATCAATCAATACCCCACAAAAATATCCTGGATGAATATTTGTAACACTTAAAATGTAGCAAAATCTTTTTGAAGAGGGTGAAAGAACGTCATCTGAGCCGAAAGTCTTATTAGGCCAGGTACTGGCAGCAATTTGCAACGTCTTAGTAAAGCTACACACAGGTGCGTCCATGGTATACTGCTTTCTGCCTTCTTCCATGGAAATCCACTAAGAAATCTGCTCAGGTTTCTGGGTGTCCCCTTCTTTCCTCTTTGTACACACTGTATACACAGTACAGGTTTGTTTTCTCTAAGTCATAGGTTTTCCCATGTTGAACATGTAAGTTTCTCTCTCATATACTTTCTGTTTCGAAATTCTATATTTCCATTTTTTTCATGGTAAAGTCTTTTATTGAACAACCTTAATTCTAATCCAGTGTAGAAATGTTCCAATCCAGTCCAGAAATGCAAGTTTTTGCTGTAGTGAAAGTTTTAGGCTCTCGAAGAAAAGGCAGTTTTAACCAATAATTCTTCCAGAATCAACTTTGCTGTGGTTTCCCCAACATTAGCATGTATAAATCATTCATCATGGTGATGGTATTTTTGTCTTTTAGTTGTCTGTCCATGCAGTTCTGGCTTCCCAGCACTGTCATACACATACCACAACTATTTCTAGCTCTGTAGCCTATTTAAGTGCCATACCCAAAAAAGTACTTCAGAATTCATTGGAATTTGTGACTTAAAACACTTTTCTTTCACTGACCCTACAGTAAACTTTCCACATTCAACAAATAAATACACAGGATGCCCAGTTAAATTTGAATTTCAGATAAACAACAAATAATTTTTAGTATGTTTCATGCAGTATTTGGGACACATATTAAAAATTATTTGTTACTCATCTACAATTCAAATTTAACTGGACATCCTTCACTTTATCTGGTAATCCAACCTAAAATCTCTAAGTTATTTACACCAACAAAGGGACCGGTTGTGCTATACCTGAGGCCAGAGACATCTTACACCATAAGGTAAGTAAAGCAACATATCTTAAAAAGATTCAGTCACTAAATGATCACAGAATCTTGAAATGTCTGTGGGAGTATAGAGGCTATTTTTCAAGTGATTCAGTTATCAGTGAGGGTAAAGTCCACTTTCTGAGTGATGGGCTTCTAGTTTTGTGAATCTAGCAAATTCATGAGTGTGAAAGAAAAATGTATCTGCTCTAACAAATGGGAAGTAGAGAATGTGTTGCATAGAAAATAAGGATAACTCAACTACCACACTCAAGACGGGTGAGATGAAAATGAGAACACTTCATTTGCCTTTCTCATCTTTTCTAGCCTAGTAACCAGTGTTCAAGCTACTTATTCTCTGACTTTGATCCAAAACACAACTGAATCAGGACTTTCTTTAAAATGAAGCTTTTATACGTAGCTATACACATATGTACAAGCAGCTCTGAAGGCCAGAGAAGTAACTTCAAATTTTGAACTCTTGGAGGCTCTACAGATTATACTGGGCTTCAATTAATTATTAAGTCTTAGGTAACAGCATCTAGAAGCTTGGCTTTAAAATTGTGCAGGAGAAATTAAGTCAAGAGTAAAAGCTTCACATTCTGAAAACAATAGTGGCAAAACACAACACTCCTGGATTGTGGGAAATAAAATTGAGAGAGGAACATGATTGGTAGGAAATCAGTAGAATTCTACTAATTCCAGGTTCCTCAAATTGGTACAAAGGGTAGCAATCTCTGGGTCACCTGTCATCGCATCAAAGTTTGACAGAGAAAGACGACCCACAGGAGCAGCCTGTCTCCGCCTGAGGATTGTTCAACACTTGAAATGAGCTTCGGATCAGTTCTTGGATGAAGTCCACCTGGGCTCCTTTGACGAAGGCTAAGCTATCAGAGTCAACCACCACTCTTGCCCCACCCTGTTCAAATACCCTGAAAAGACAGGAGGGAAACATTAATGAATATCATAAACACCAAAAACATGACACCCTCTGAACCTAATGTGAGAGGTGCACAGCCTCAGTTTTCTGAAATACAGAGGAAGCACCCTTATTACCTCCATCCAACAGGTGCTGACTTTGAGGCAAAAAGATTCAATGGAATGAATACTGGGAAATGCTTAAGAGATTCAGGCCTGGAATCTAGTCCAGCCTGACTCTCTACCAGCTACCCTATGGACATCTTTTCCTCCTAGAACTTATTTTAAATCAAGACAACAAATCTTCACTGTATCCCTACTGTGTGAGAAGGGCGGTGGTAAGCATCCTTAGCAAACCTTTTACATTTGGAATCAAAGCGCACCTCAGACTGGAGACACTTTCACCCACCGCTCCCATACATTCTCTGAGGACCCACCCCTCTTCCTTGCCTGTCGTCGGGGTTGATAACTGTATCCAGTGAAAATCTGTATTGGAATCCGGAGCATCCACCTCCCTCCACCTCCAGCCTGAGGAATTCTGACCCTTGGGTGATTTCCAGAAGCCTCTGAAATGCAGGGAAAGAGGATCAAGAATGACGGCCAAGGGGGAAAAAAAGGGTAGGTCAAGAGGAGGTCCCCGCACTTCCGTCCCTCTCCTGGGCACCGCCGCTGCTCTTACCTGGACGCAGCTGTCCGTGAGGTGAATCTGCCCTTCGCCAGCCTGGGGGCTGGAAGACGACGCTTCCCGATCCACCCGAGGTCGAGAGGAGGCCGCCAGGAGCCTGCTGCGCGCAAGGGAGGAGGATGAACCCGGAGCAGAGGGGCACCTGGCGACCCCCAACCTGGACGGCCTCAAGCCAAACCTGACGACCCCCACCTGGACCGTCTCACGCCAAACCAGACGACCTCCAACTGGACATCCTCACGCCACTCCCTCACCTCCCCGCACACCTTAGTTTCTGCTTAGTCCTGGAGGCGCAAAACTTAACACTCTCCCGGGCTGCCCTTCTAGACTTGGTACCTGCTCCTCCGCCAGGGGGTGACCGCTCTCAGCGCCACGGCCGCTAGGGATGAGCCCCAGGCGGCCGCCATCTTCCTCTACAGACCCGCCCCTCGCGTCGCTCCAGTCCTCTTCTGCGCCGGGGCCTCAAAAGGCAGGACCCACAGAGACCCCGCCTCCGAGCACGCCTATTGGGTGGTGCGGGAGGAGAAGGAATTTGGTTGGCTAGAAGGGCTCCCATTGCGGAAGTGGAGACGCACCAACAAAGCCGAGAGCTGAAGAGAGGGGCGGGGTGGAGATGTATCATAGCCCCACCCCGCCGCAAAGCGGACAGACGAACCGGGCTCCCGGGAGGCGAGGGCGGGGCGCGGGGCGGGCTTCTGCTTTGGTTGCTGGTACCCGGTCGCCTGACTGAACTCCCTGCCCATATATCTGTGGCTACGGCGGTCCCTTCTTCCTTGCCCTTGGAAGCTCTTTAGCAACTATGCGTTTCTTGGCTACCGCGTTCCTGCTCCTGGCTCTCAACGCCTCCACCCTGGCAGAGCCGGTGCGTTTCAAAGACTGCGGTGAGTTCGGGACGAGCCAGAGGTCCCCGGGTCTTCTGCGGGAGCCTCCGCCAGAACACCGCGCTGAGACCCGGGGCTAGGTTGGGCTGATCCCGTGGGCGGCCAGGCTTAGCCTTGGACCCCTTCGTGGAGTGGGCTGGGGTGGGGCAGAAGGTGCCGGCCTCGAGAAAACTCGACCGCTCACAACTTTGTCACTTTCCTTGGAACGAGTGTTTGGGGTTCCTGGATATTCCAGGAGATGGGCCTTTTGATGAAGTTTCCTGAAGTTTGTAGGGCCGACAACGGAAGCTCGATATGCAGCGCGGGTGGTGAGAGGTGGGGCGCAGAACTTTTCTTTATGTCTATCTTGGATGACCCCTCCCTCCCACTTCGTTTTCTTTTTTAATTTACTTTTTGCTGACAAGTCAAAAGTCAGTTCTCCTTTTCATGACTTATTCCGTTAGCGTTTCCCATGGGCTATGGAGTTTGATTCCTCCTATCTGTAAAACTCGTGTTTCTGGTCACAGCTTGTGACACATAACCCCCCCTTGTCGCTGTGGTTGGAATCTTTGTTGAGAAATACAGGGGTGGGCTGTAGAAATTGCGAATTCGTTCAGTCAGGTCTATAGAATTGTTCCAACCATGCTTTTCTGAAGTGAAGAGGTATAATGATAAATGAAAGAAGCATGAAACTGATTTTATAAAATTTGTAAGTTGGAAGAAGACTTGGAGATCATATTTTCAGTCATTGAATTCCAGAGATGTTAAGTAACTTATCCAAAGTCACACAGCAGAATGGGAACCAGAATAAGTTTACCCCTCTATATCAAGTGCGCCAACATTTGGATGAAAACACTATATTAGTTTTATTAACTCATTCAACCCTCTCAGTCTGTTTTACAAATAAGGAAACAGGCACATAGAATACCTTGCCCAAGTTCTCATAGCTAGTAGGCAGTAGGAAACTAGTGTGTGTTTTTGAGCCACTTTGGGTTTAAACAGTAACATTAACATTAAAAAAAAAACCCGAAGGAAACTAAATCCAGACTCTGTTCTACTCATTTGAAAAAAGCAGGCGTACTGCCTATGGCAAGAACTTCTTTTTAGTTATTCCTTCTAGTTGTGGAGGACGTTGCTTCACTGGCCCAAGTTGGCACCATCATTGCGCTCTTCCCCGGGCAAGGCAGATGGGTCGCCGGGTTCTGGACGGCTGGGGCTGCTGGCTACACACGGTAGCCCATGGTAGCCCATGGCAACCCACTGCAGCAGGGGCTGCAGCCTATACCGTCACCGCGACTCATGGCAGCCCAGTTCCAGATTGAGCTGTTGTTCACCATCTTAGCTGTAGAAGGCAGTGTCACTGGCCCTCATATGTGGGATCCGAACCGGGGCCCTGATGCTCAGAACTGGCGTCCCAAGCCAGCTCTTAACCAATGCGCCACTCGGCCGGCCTGGCAAGAACTTCTTAAAGGAAGGAGAGTTTCGGTTACAGATTTTCAATTTACTTTTGAATTGGGAAATACAATGTAAAAACTTCAGTGCCCACATCAAAAGTTTTTGAGTTCCACTGTACGCCCCCTTTCCCCAGGAGTGGCATTTCCTCAAGTGAGAAATGGGGACACGTAGTTTTGCAATTTTGCAGATTAGAACTAAGGAGTTTGTTTTACTGACGTTGGAAGTCCAAGAACCTCTTGTCAACCAAAATACTGGATGAAGGAGCTACAAGTACTACCCTTTGATCAGTTCCTACTAAATCATGTGACCCAGCCTTGAAAGAAGCAGATAGAAGCTGGACATGGAAAGCTTTAGCACAAGCACTGATTTTCAATAGGTTGTTGATTAAAGTTCTGGATTTTTTTTTTCCTGTCCATAGAAGATAGGACAGAGTGGGAGAAAGTCTTAGAGAAGAGAATTCTTGTCTGTATAGTTTTAGAATTTTGCCATGTTGGAGAAGCAAGCTGGGGACAAAGGACTGCAAGATGTTTACAGACCTAGCTGGAGCATATTGGTCACTATGATTAAACTGTTCCGCCTAAGAGCAGACGCAGGCTGAGAAAGCAGAGAGCATCCACATGAGCTTCTCAGTTCATATCAGGACGGGGCTAACCTGGTGACTGCGAAGCAGATAATGTGCTCCCAACCTGCAGGTTGCTTCCTGTCTTCATGTGTTCTACTTTTGAGGCAGAAAGAGTTCATTCTATCAGCTGGATCCATAATTCCTACCTAAAAAATGTATTCGAGGTGAGAGGCCCACCTTGTGTGTCAAAAGGGGATGTGCTAACCCACCCAGGAGCAGCTATTCTAGATTAAATTCATGGACTGAATCCTGATATAATGACAATAATGGTAAACATTTATACAGTGGTTCCCCTCCTTATCTGAGGTAGGTGTGTTCAGTGGATGCCTGAAACCAGGGATGGTACTGAGCCATATATATATGGACACACACACACACACACACACACACACACATACACATATATATATATACATACTGTTTTTTCCTATACGCACATACCTTTTCACTTAACAGAACCACTTTATGGCTTCTTTTTCGCATGTCTGAATTGCCAGCATCACTATTCTTGTGCTTTGGGGCCATTATGAAATAAAGTTAGGGTTACTTAAACACAAGCACTGTAATACGGGGACAGGAACAGTGAGTTACTAAGTGCCTAGCTGGACAAAAGGATGAGTCATTTCCTAGGCGGGATGGAGTGGGACAGTGCAAGATTTCATCACGCGCCTCACAATTTAAAACTTAGGAATTGTTTATTTCTGGAATTTTCCATTTAATCTTTTTGGAACACAGTTGACTGCAGGTAACTGAAACCGCCAAAAGCAAATAAGAGGAACTACTGTGTATAGCATTACTATGTTCCAAACACTTATCTAAGAGCTATATGTGTGTTAGCTCACCTACTCTGTGAGGTAGGTACTATTATTTATCCCCAGAGTGGTTAAATATCTTGCCTTGAGGTTACACAGTAAGTAATGCAGCCAGTGAGATTTCAAATCCAGGCATCGGGTTCCAGAGTCTACCTCTCAAAAGTGGCTGAATTGAAGAGCTTACACTTACCCTGTTACGGGCAGTGGTTGGAGGCACTTCACTTGCATTCTCTCCTATTCGGCTGTCCTGTTTCAGGGGCCTGGATGAGATCATGGGATTTTTAGAGATTTGTACTTAACCTTTTTGATCAAGCATTTATTGTGAACAAATAGCACTTTTGTCCTTGTTTAGACTGAAATTTAAATAAATAAATAAAAAAGACACACACCCTGCCTCAAAAATGCTTATTTTGAAGAACATGGGTTTCCAAAGTGGAGTGCATATTGCAGGGGCATGCTTCAAATTGTTCTCACTGGTGGGGGTATGCAGAGCTTGAGACCACTGATTTGGAGAGATACCAGGACAGGATTGAAAGATGGTGGGGAGGGCAGTTTGGGAGCAACCAGTCTCAAGATTCCAAATGGAAACAGTAGCACTGCAACTTGTGCCATCCGTGTGCTGCTTTAAAATCCTGTGCCGGAGTGGAAGGAGGGGTGGGGATGATTTCCCCTGGTATAGCCCCCCCAGGATGTAGAGTAGCGGAGCTGGCTATGTATACTTAATCATTTCCTTAATTCCCCTTCACCCATCAAATATAAACAGTTTCCTGGAGAAGGAACTCACCCTAATTGAGAGAGCAGAGCATCTTCCCATTAAGTAGGGACAGCCTTGGTGGTTTACTTTTCCTCCTATTCCAATTCATTTTTCTTCTTTTGCAGGTTCCGAGGTTGGAGTTATAAAGGAAGTGAATGTGAGCCCATGCCCCACCCAGCCCTGCCATCTGCAGAAAGGACAGTCTTACACTGTCAATGTCACCTTTACCAGTGGTGAGTAAAAAGTGACCCTTAACTTCAAATTCATCTTAAAGCACGACATCAATCTCAAGTATTAGAATGGACATAGGACTATGGGGGAGGGAGGGCTTTAGTCAACAATTCTGTGACCTCCCTTCCAACTTGTGCAAAGCCAGCTTTCACTACACTCTTAGATACCCTTCTCATAATGGGGTTCCCCTATGCCTATATCCTGAAACCCAGACTCCCTTTAAGCAAAGAGAGAGATTTCCATGTGTTTACAGGTGAGAGAAGACAGCTTGGTTTCTCTCTCTCTCCTATTTTGGACCACATTGCACAGTAGGCTTTTATGGGAATGTCAGCTCTGTTTGGCTACAGACTGCAGAGTATTAGCACAGACCCCAGTTCTGTAGACTTTGGAACTTCTCCAAAATGTTATTTCAAGCAATGCACCTTCCAGCTATTAAGTCTGTGTTCTGCCTCAAAATACAAGAGCAGTTAATACTTAGCCTCTGTAAGGTTTAGAGAATTCACTAGGGAACCAAGAAGCCATCAAGAAGTCTGAGAGCTTTCTTCAACTTGAAGAAATATAACCAGAACTTGTTGCTTTCTGGTACCACATTCATCACCTTCAGATTCCCCAGAATCTAGACAAATGCAAAGTCTTTATTTCTGAAAAGGGCATATGCCTTGAATCCCTCTCTCATTTTCCATCTTAGGGAACTAGACTAGACAGTCTAATAAGAAATCTCAAAGTTCCTGTCATCTCTTGTTCTTAAGCCTAAAGACAGCTCTAAGTACTAGAGTTATTTTTGTGCCTGGATGATACCCTGACCCCTCCATTTTTCCAAACCAAAAAAGGACCTTCTAAATAAAAGTAATCACCAACCCAGACAGAAAGAAAGGAACAGAGCCAATACTCTGGATCTCCAGAATAACCTAACAGCTCATAACTCTGCCCTAATTTTATTATATTTATTCCTTCTGTCCATCTTGTTATGTGGAGGCTAAAGCTTAGCAAGAAATATGCTTCTTTCTAATCTTAACCTGGTTTCTAAAAGGTTACCTCTTTCTGTACTGTCACAGTCCATGGCATGTTTGTGTAGATTCCTTATTCCCTCTTTGCCATCCATTTTATTCTTAATTTCTAAAGGAGGGCCGGCCGAGTAGCTCAGTTGGTTAAGAGCTCGCTCAAGAGTTTGAGCTCTGAGCAACAACGGTTCAATGCCCAGCCCGAGCTGAGCTGCTGCTAAGCTGCCAACAGGTGGCAGGATGGCTCAGCTAAAAGAAAAAGAAAAAAAAAAAAAGAGGCCTGCTTAATTTCTAATGGAATCCTTTGGGCAGGAGTGTTTGAGAATTCAGAGACCAATCTCCTAACACTCTTTAAGATACAAAATACACTTTGACAGAAGCTGATGTAAATAGTAAATAGAAAGTTTACTGCCCTAAATCAGTTACTTTGTCGGATTAGGTGATTTATCCAAGTAGCTCTGATTCTCCTGAGAAACTGAAAGGCAGTGAAGAACAAGGTGGGATTAAGAGGAAAGAAAACAAGCCCCACTGATTCCTTTTTTTTTTTTTTTTGGTGCATAATTCAGTGATTTTTCAAGTTTTGAAGTGAATGTTTGCTCTGTAGCATCCACAGAGGTCCTAATCATAACTGCAAAGAGAAATAGACCCTAGGAATTAGGAGGTACATGCTTTAGGGGGCTGGCCGAGTGGCTCAGTTGGTTAAGATCACGAGCTCTGAGCAACAGGGTCACCAGTTGAATTCCCACGTGGGCCAGTGAGCTGTGCCCAACCTGAGCTGCCGCTGAGCTGCCAACAGGTGGCAGGATTGGCTCAGCTGGTGAGAACACATGCTCCTAACAACAAGGTTGCTGGTTCGACTCCCCTATGGCATGGTGGGCTACGCCCACCCGCAACTAAAATTGAACACGGCACCTTGAGCTGAGCGGCAGCGAGCTGCCGACGGGCAGCCGGATGGCGACTGGACTTGAAGCTGAGCTAGCTGCGCCCTCCACAACTAAGATTGAAGGACTACAACTTGGCTGTTCCCCTCCCCCAATTCCTCAGTAAAATCTTTAAAAAAAAAGGAGGTACATACTTTATGATTTGCTATCATAGCAGTGCCGGTTGCTTGAGAATGTATCTGGTATCTGAATTGTTTATTTAGAGTTTGGAAACAGGCTGTTTCCTTCGCTGTCTGATTCTCTTGTTTTTTTCTCTCTCTCTAAGGTACTCAGTCTCAAGGGAGCAAAGCCTTGGTATATGGCATCTTGATGGGCGTCCCAGTTCCTTTTCCCATTCCTGAGTCTGATGGTTGTAAGAGTGGAGTCAACTGCCCCATTGAAAAAAATAAGACCTACAGCTACCTGAATAAACTACCAGTGAAGACTGACTACCCCTCTGTAAGTGACATTGTTGTTAAGGACACCATGGCCCTTGTGACTAGATTAGATATCTGAAGAATGAGGTAGGAAGATAAGATTGGAGCAGGAGTCCTTCATCTCTGTGATGAAGCAGCAGAAGCCTGAGGGAAGGAGATAAGTTAGAGTGTTTCGAATCCAGGGGTATGGCAGATACTTTCCATTGTGTCCCCTTGTTCTTTGTCTATAGTCTAATGGTTAGCCATTTTTATATATGCTATTTCACTGGATTCTCATGACCACCCTGTGTAGGGGTGATATTCTCCCTATTTTACAGATGAAGAAATTTGAGCCCCCAATGTTATATAATATGAACAGAGTCCACTCAGCTAAGAAATATTACAGCCTAGATTTAGAGCCAGGTCTTGTGACTCTAAAACCTGTGCCGTGTTGAAAGATTTTAGCCAGTTATCAAACAGTTCAAGATTTCAAGTTGTTAGAGCATTGTCATCAGAAAATCCTGGTTTCTCCATCAGTCTGTTAACAAGAGAGCTGTACGGAGTGTGTTAGCTCCATAGCAGAGAGGTAGCTTTTTCCACTCTCCCTTCCCTCCACCCTCCTCCAACCCCTACCTTCACCTCTGACGCCCCCGCTATACCTACTTCTTTTTCTACCAAACATTTGTAAGGTAGAATCTGCTGGAATGGGCCTGTATTAAAGATATGAATCTTGAGGAGAATGAAGGAAGTAAAAGGATTATTTTTTTCCATGAAGAAAAAGAGTTCTATTTTTTGAAAGGCTATCAAATAGAGCCCAGGAGCAATCCGGCCATTTATTTTCTAGAAGCAGCCAGTAAGTAAACAACATTCTAAAGAGTCTCTAATGTAGGGAGTCTGTGTTCCAGGGATGTCAGTGACCCTAAAGATCAGGGACAGATTTATACATTAATGCAGAGTAGCTGTATAATCATGGGCATTTCGGAGCGTCTGTTACTTGTACAGAGTGTCTAATTAGGGCCTGATACATAGAAGGCGCTTACTATATGGTGGTTATTATTAAGTGAATTGCATTTCATGTGAAAAGCAGCTTAAACTATGTTAATTTAAGCACTACATGAAATAGTTAATATGTACTTGTCTTCACAAACTCACAAAACAAGTTACCAGAAGCTGGGTATCACTGTCACTCAAATGTTGTGTTGTAAAGAAACAGCTGAGTACAAAAGAGTGGTAGTAACTAGTACGAGGTAAGCTAATGTCCACATAAGAAAGGACTGGCAAAGTGTCAGTGATTTATGAAGAATCAGAAGGGATGTAAAGTACAGCATAGAGAATATAGTCAATGACGTTGCAACAACTATGAATAATGCCAGGTGGATACTAGACTAATCTGGGGGACCACTGCATAAATTATATAAATGTCTAACCACTATGCTGTACACCTGAAACTAATATCAAATAATATTGAATGTCAACTATAACTGAAAACACAATTAAATAAAAATTTTTTAAATGCACACACACACAAAAAAAGAATTAGAAGGGACAGCTCATAGTATGAGTGTAACAAGGCAAGGCAGCGATCCCTAATGAGGAATACTATTATCAGAAAACAGTTTAAGGCAGTTAACTGAAACTACTTACTACAAAGCGTTGTTATTCCTGAAATTACTCATACATAAGCTTCTTTAGTCATCCTTTGTGCTTTGACATTTCCATTTCCAACTAACAAATAAGTTTCCCTATACCTAAGAATCTAACTTGTTACTCTCTGCTCTTCGTGGTTGCAGTTGGATGAAGCTGGATCACATTGCCACACATCCATGAGAAATTGTCTAAATGTAGAATTATTTTTCATGTAAGCCTTCATTTATGTACCATTGACCTAAGATGGAAAAAAACATGCGTTAGAAATTATTTTTGATAAGTTAACTAGGTTAGTATGTGGTGCTCACACCAAATCGTTGGTAGAACTTGGTTCACTCTTCAAAATTTAAGGACACAGGCTATGCTCACACACCCCCAGCGGCTTTCATAATGGTGTGATTTAAGAAGAAAAGCATAAAAAATGAGGCAGTTTGTTACAGTGTACATGTAGGATTCGTAGTTAAACCAATTCTGGATTGAGGTGAGGTCCTAGTTTCATTTTTCCCAATTCTTTTTTCTCTTTCTCCAGATAAAACTGGTGGTGAAGTGGGAACTTCAGGATGACCAACAAAAATGTCTCTTTTGCTGGGAAATCCCAGTACAGATCGAAAGCTAGAGCTATTTGATGCCAATATGTCCATCTGGTGACGCGGAGAGCATGGGGAGAGGGAGGGAAGGAGAAATCTAATCTAAACTAAATCTGTGCCATAAGATGAAGGGAATTTTTAGACAACTGTTTCATGCCTCTCAACCTCCAACTGCACCTAAGACCCTGTTTCTTGAGAGCTCAGAACTGTTGCCCTTGTAATAATATCTTTTGTAAAAGGGTTGAAGGAAAGAAGAAAGAGAGAAACTGTAGGGATTGATTTAATTGTCTTCCGTGTTTTTTGCTGTTGGAATAAGGAGGGTCCAGTCAGGCAGGACCCAAATGAGGCCGCTTAGGGATATTGGTTAACTTGCTCTGGGACTGTCAGTCCTTGCAGTGGAGGACAGGTTCCAAACCACATTCCTCTAGCTGGGACAGCACATCTCCAAGTGCCTCATTGAGTTCAGTGCATCTGGCCAACAAGCCTGCTGACTCTTGACAGCACCTCTAGCTCTGCTGCTACAACAGCCACTTGCTCTCCAGTGGTATCCAACGTTTCGGTGGAGTGGGGAGTTGTTTTGCAACAGAAATTTAACTCTGGGTGACTTGGTTCTGGGTGGTGATCTCATGTCTCCTTTTCTGTCTTACGTAGTTTTCATTAAGTGTAACACTTGATTAACAGATGTTTGATTTTTTTTTTTCTAACATTACCTTGTGACTTCTTTATGTACCTGGAAATGTCGCTTTGAATAAATAAAAAGATGGTAGTATTCTGTATTTGTGCTGTGGTCACCTGCTTCTTTCAGATGGAGTATTTCCCCCAGATCCGTGGAAGGTGGACACCCAGTCCCATGGTCCCAGAGTGCAGTAAAAACAGGACTCTTTTGGAGACTGCCTTTGCTCCCCTTTTTGCCCAGGTAGACCCTCCCTATCTATTACACGAAATGACCTTGTTTTGCTTTATGTTATATAATCTTATAACCACCAACTGTGCTTGAAATAAGCAGTGAAAGCAAACATCACCTAGTTGAATAATAGCAACATCTGAAAGGTCAAGGGAACTCAATCGATGAGGGGGCCAGGGAGGGAGGTTACGAGTTAGCATGAAGCATAGTAGTCTTGGGAACTTTCTGCCGTGAGGAAAGCCCAGAAACTTAAATATGAAATGTGATGTTGCAAGTAACTGGCTGGGTTAATTAAATCTTGGAATTTCCTGCTTTTGAAGTACAAGTATAATCATGGGGCATATATTTTGCTTCCTGTTTCAGTCAAATGTACTGTCAATCAGCTCTTAGCTGCCACAGGGATTACAACCCTGTTCACAAGTAACCTGGGCCCTGGAAGGCTATGTTTTTTGTTGGGTTGCTTATACAGCAAATAAGTTATTTGATCCAGTTCATTTCATCCCACATTTGGATTTCTTTGGCTTGTGAGTTTCCCAGGAAAACCACCAGGGGACAGCCATAGAGCGGGAATAAAGTTATCAGCAGCCAAGATTTACTAGTTAATTCCCGGAGCCGTTCAACCACTGTACTGTTTAGCCAAGACGTTTTGTGTATCCTATCACGTTGTGTCTGGAAGGACAGCCCACTCTGCCTCCCCGTGATGGACTCTGTATATCAGACTTGTATGAATTCCAAAGGGGTCATACTGCTGTGGTCTCTGGCTTCAGACTGCCGATAGTTGGATTGTTGCTTCACCAATTCATAGGACCACCAGTGCGATTTTTAAATCCCTTAACCTCTCCCGTGTTTCAGTATCCTTATCTGTCAAATAGGGATAATAACAGTAAGGCTATGAGGATTAAATGAGATGATAACGTAAAAGATTTAGAATGACCCCTGGCACATAGCACAGACTCAGTAAACGTTAGCTATTATTTTAGGAGACAGACATTGTTCCTCATCTAGAAACAGCAGGAAAATCAAAATTCAACCTGATGTGTGGTACGTCGCCTCAGAAAAATGAGGCTCCCCTCAGTGCATGGAACTTTTTGAGGTGCCCGGAAAAGTTCACTTCTCATGTGTGTTCTCTTCCTCTTCTCAGAAGGCTCCTCATGTCATTGAGCTCCTTTGAGGCTAACAGCTGCCTGCCCTGCGTCTCATACTCTTGCCTCAGATGCTAAGTGACAGAAGAAAAGCAGTTCAGCTAGTATACACCCTTCAATCTGAGCAGAAAGATAAAGCAACAGCTGATAACTGCGCCGGCCACTGTGAGGCCGCATGGAGCCTGCAGTAGTGAACTAGGTAGGGCTCCCACTAGGGGATTAGTTTGAAAGGTCATCTTCTGTTCAAATGGTTCACAGGTGCCCCCGAATCATTAAAACATTGACAAGCACTGGCTCTTAGGCTGTATAAAAAGGGTCATGTTCTTTCCGAGTCTCATACTTTTGTAATCCACTGAGCAAGCCATGAAGGCTTAGACACAGCTCCTCTTTTGTATGAATTCCAGGGTAGAAAAATCCCAGACTCCATACGTTAAAAAACAAAACAAAACAAAAACTACGAGCGGCACCCCGCTTGCGGACTAAAGGGAACATAATACCTAGCATCCCTAGTTTGGTAGTGTGTTAGGCGGGAGGCCTGGCATTTAGTCAAATTGGGCTAATAAAAAGCAATAAAGCATAGAGTAATTTCCAGTCCTCTACATTTGGTTTTGAAGTCTTAGTTGACTTTCTAAAAGAAACAAATTGATCTCGGTCATGCTTTGCAAAGGTTGATAAAACAGTCTGTTCTCTGAGAACACCCACAGGTGTGGGGGAGGGTGGTTTGACATAGGTGAGGTTCAGGCTAAGGAAAGATGATCTGGAATTAGCCATTCATGGCAGAGAATCCCAAAAGCAAATATTGCTTAAATGACTGGGTTGGTATAAGGACACGGTCATAGTACCTAGGAAGAGCATTGACACAGAGGAAAGGGTTATGTGTGAGAAATGTCACCACGATGATAGTTACTCTGAACAGGTGTTTTTCCCAAGGGCCCTTGGGGAAGAAAATGGAACAGGAAATAGAGCTTGGGGCATTTGAAGACCTTGGATTCTCCTTTGAGGGTATGTGCATGTGTGTGTGTGTTTGTGTGTGTTTGTGTTGGGAATGGGATTGGCAGCGTTGTGTGACCTGAGTTTGAAAGTGGCGCCAGCCAGATCTCCACAGATGCTGCCTAAAAGAATCTTTCAACAAGTTGAGTCATTTGGGGTGGTTGTGTCTTTTTCTATGAAGAGAATCCCCTGGCCTATCCCTCACATTCTAAACTGAATTCTATTCATTTACAGCTGTCAGTTGACTAGCAACTAAATGGTCTGGGTGTTGGTTGCTATGGAAACAGTTAAAAGGCCCATTGCTATGGGAACCTACCATGCTCTCCAAACCAGGGGTTTGGTTCCTAACAAGGAGTGAAGGAGAGAGTGGAGGGCAGAGCCTGGGAGATGGGCTGCCTAGTTGGCTGGAGGGTCCCAGAAGAGGGTGAGCGATGTGAGGAGCCTGGCTCACTCCTTACCACTGGGGAAGAAGAGCAGTGACTTCCGCTTTCTACAGGCATTCCCCGCCTGTTCTCTGCTCATTGCCCCATGGTAGCCGTGAGCACAGATGCTTGCTGTCCCAAATGGAGAGTAAAGGCGTGAGGTGCTAGGGCAGACCTAGCATGTCAGTGCTGCCAGCCTCATCTGCTCGGGCTCAGAGAGGGAAAGTCTTGGCTCCTCTCTGCATGGCAGGCTGTTCTCTACACATTGTGTGTCCTAGATAAGCAGCCAGCAGGTGAAAGAATCAGCTTAGCTCTGACTGCCAGTGGGTCAGGCCAATAAGGAGCCTGGCAGACAAAATGGATGGCTGCTGGCCTTGAACATGGCAGAGATGTTGGGGGTTCCAGGTGAGGAAGCAGGGGGGCAGGCCAGCAACGGCAGTCGCTGTTCTCAGCATTAGAGAAATGCATCGCTTTGCTCTCTAACCCCTGCTCACCCACATGCCTCTACCACAAAAGGGGGTACTGCAGATGGAGCAAAATATTAAAGACGAGGTTTGACGGAGGTACTCAACAGATGTGCACAACAATGGTAAGATTCTTTTCTGGGTTTTGCAATCAAGGGAATTAACTTACATCAGTGTTTAGTGGTAAGGTGACCTTTTACTGAAACAAACAGAAAACCTTCTAATGGCTCTACCATTAACTACTGTTAATGTGTAACATATACATTAAAGGGATTGGGCTAGATAATCTCTAAAACCTCTCTCAGAACTAACACTTTATGATTCATTGAGACTGTCAACGAAAGAACTTCAGCCTATAGAAAACTTTTATACAAGTTTACTTGAGCCAAATTTTGAGGACATGTCCAGAAGCAAGAAGTCAACAGATTGAGAAAATGCTCCAAAAAATGGCAGTTTTGCAGCTTATTTTATACATTAGAATCAAAGGAGAAGATGTAAGGAAGGTTGGATTGGTGGTAGATGAAGGAGGTAGGAGAAAACAAAGTGAAGCAATCTATAGAATTGGATAAAAAACAAAATGGAGATACACTTCTTTTACATTGGTGGGTACAGGATAGTTAACATTTACAGGATATGAAGATGGTATTCGGGGAACAAGATAACAATGAGGAGTTCTGTGGTCTTCTGTTCTGGGGGGAAGGGGGTTATGCCTTTGAGGGGTCTAGAAAAGAAAATTACTCTGACATTTCAAAGGTATGCTATCCTAGATGCATAACAATGGACAGGGCTCACTTGATGAAAAGACTGACCTTCACTAAGGAAGCTGTAAGCCTGGATGGTGACTGCCCGCCATGGTCTGCCCAGTTAGGAATTTATAATCAAACCATCTTGTGTGGTTACTTTTGGTCACTGGGCTTGTCAGTCCTGCCAGGTAGCCCCCTGAGCCTCCAGGTTTGCTACATAGCTCCTTTTTCCTTCACAAGACACTAGAGGGAAGTTTGGACACCACAGGCAAGCAGACACAAATCAC
>NW_017731399.1:2821049-2826801 GCF_001890085.2 Hipposideros armiger
TTGGATTTTAGAATCCTGGCCCCCACCTACTGAGCCCATCTGACTCACTTCTCCTTTCTCTGTCTGTGCTCCAGCCACATTGGTCTCCTTTCAGTTCCTCAAGTTGGCTGTCTCCCTACCCTCAGCCACGGGACTCTTATGTCATACTGTCCCCTCTGCCTGCAATGTTTCCCCTCACTGAGTTAACCTTCATTTAGTTAACTCCTACTCATCTTCCACATTTCCACTGAAATGCCTCTTCCTCAGGGAAGCCTTCCCTGACCACCTCCCCCAGATCAGATCAAGTACCTTGCTCTACATTCTCACAGCCTCCTATTCTCTCCCTTCAGGGCACAGTTCAGAATTCCATG
Organism: Hipposideros armiger; assembly: GCF_001890085.2. Taxonomy (NCBI): domain Eukaryota; kingdom Metazoa; phylum Chordata; class Mammalia; order Chiroptera; family Hipposideridae; genus Hipposideros; species Hipposideros armiger. Next base: position 2,821,400 of record NW_017731399.1, read on the forward strand.
CCTGTAGGATTATTTGATTAATGTCTGTCTCTCCCAGGAACTTGTAACTACCATTGGGGTAGAAAATATTTCTACTTTGCTTATCAGTGTATTCCCAGTGTCTAGCACAGCTCTTAGTCTAAGGAGCAGGTGGCCAATAAATATTTTTTAATGTATTCATTATTGGAATGATTAATGACTTTTGGGGGCCACTGTTTGCCTCAGGCCTAAATGGTTATATGTCCAAAACCAAAAACAATACCGAAGAAAACCTCATGCTCCTGGCTGTAGGTTGGATAAGGCCACTCTGCAGGCTGTGTAGACAAACCAGACCACATCAGCCAATGTGCCTGAGGGTTAGCTCGACTGGAAAGTAAATAGAGACCACGCCAGTCGGTCAGACAAGGTTAACAACCTTAGTAGCTAATATGCCTGACGAATACCCCCTGACCTATTAACTCATTTTCAGGGGCCCACCCAGAATCATGGACACTCAACCTTTTTTTCACTGCTGCCTGACCCTCTACAAACGGAGCCCTGGAGACCTGACATCTGGGTCATTTTCCTTCATCTCCATAGAGGCTTTAAGCCCCCTGAACTGGGTGGGATAAGTCAAATTCAGCAAATAACACCTGAAATTAATACACTAGGAAACAGGCGATCTAACCCATTTGGATTAATCATCATTACTTATAATAATAGCAGGAAGCTATTAGTCTAAATTAGGAACTATAAAGATTAAGCAGCATTCTGAGAAAGGAGAGGAGATGATCTTGTAGAGAATTCTCCCCCCCCGTTTGAGAGATTAATTTGAAGGATAAGGCCTTTTCAGTCAGTGTATCAGCAGCAATGGGAAAGAAAGCCCATGGGTTCATAACTTACTGTTACCCTGCATTCAAAACCTTGGTCGACTGATGACTAACTGTGGGACCTTCAGCAATTTATTTCTTCATCTCTTGTTTAATGGAAATAAAGAGATACCTTACAGCACTGTTGTGAGAGTCAAATGAGCTAACAGAAAATGCCTACCTCCGAGCCTTGCTCTCTGGTGTTTTACATTTTTTTCATAAAATATTAATTCCTCAAGATGATCAAGGGTACTTCCTAGGTACTTTGAAAGGAAAGAATGGTAAAATTTTTTGTTTCATTAAAATTTTATATGCATCACCTTGGAGTTTATAATTTATTAGCAATAGCAATAAAAAATTAACATAAAGCAAAACAATACAAACCAATACCAAACATAAAAACAAGGACTAGAAGCGGATAGGGAGCACAAAAACAAGGTAAGCCAGGAGTGGGGTGTCCCAGCATCAGGAAGCTCCTAGCTCGGAGTGGAGGCCTAAGGTAGGAAAAACTGAGAGGCCGGGGCCACCTGGCAAGGTCAGACCCAGGAGGTGTCCTGAGGAGGAGGGAGAATTGATAAATAGGTATTGCGTATCTATCACCCTGATTTTCCCTCAAGGGATTCTTGTGTTCTTTAAGGGGGTATCAGATAATATGCTGGGGTATAAAAGACAGAATAACTGTCCCATTTTCCTACTGCTTCAGTTATAACTAGACTTTGAGGAGTGAGGGATTGGGGGAAAGGAGGATCATTTTCTATTAAAACCCATATAGAAGGTGGCCGGGTAGCTCAGTTGGTTAGAGCTCATGCTCTGAACAACAAAGTTGCCAGTTCAATTCCCACATGGAATGGTGGGCTGCACCCTCCACAACTGGATTAAAAACAGCGACTGGACTTGGAGCTGAGCTGCGCTCTCCACAACTATGTGGAAAGGACAACTTGACTTGGAGCTGATGGGTCCTAGAAAAATTACACTGTTACCCAATTAAAAAAATTTTTTTAAACAATATTGATATAGAGTAAAATATAAATTTCATATGATTATAAAAACTCATGAGATTTTTTTAAAGATTTTTAGTGGGGAATTGGGGGATGGGAATAGCGCTGGGGAATTGGGGGAAGGGGAAGAGACAAGTTGCTGTGCTTTTGTTCTTCAGTCTAGTTGTGGAGGACTTTGCTTCACTGCCCCAAGTTGGCACCATCATTTCACTCTTCCCAGTTAAGGCAGATCAGTCACCAGCTTCTGGATGGCCGCTCACTGTGGCTGCTGGCCACTCACGCTGGCTGCTGGCCACACATGGTAGCCCATGGCAACCCACTGCAGCAGGGGCTGCAGCCTATGCCGTCGCCGGCGACTCACGGCAGCCCAGCTCCAGGTTGAGCTGTTGTTCAGCATCTTGGCTGTAGAGGGCAGTGTCACTGGCCCTCATATGTGGGATCTGAACNCCCCCTGAGCCTCCAGGTTTGCTACATAGCTCCTTTTTCCTTCACAAGACACTAGAGGGAAGTTTGGACACCACAGGCAAGCAGACACAAATCACACCTGTGAGAGCAAGGAAAATCCCTGGAGCCCAGAGACGAAGGCCAAGACATTCATTGAGAGACCATCTCAGACATGTTTGGCCCCTAGGACTTTCACCTGATTCTCCAGAATATTCTGAGGTGTGTGGCCTCGATTTCCTCTCCTCTTCTTGCCTGTTCCTCCCTGGGGTTGTGGTCTCTGCCCCTCCCAGGGAGCTTTAGAGTCTTGGAGCCTGGCATCAGAGAAAGAGAAATGCCGCCCAGAATCTTGACGGCTCCACAGGGCAACTGAGTCCTGCGCCAGGGTTCGTGAGGACGTTTTCACTGTTAGATCACAGGAGTTGTTTCTAGACTTCTATAACATTAAAATTTTTCAACCGTAAGCTGGCATTGTATCCCACCTCCAACTCTCTCCTGCTGATTGACTTTGGATAAGTTATTTAACTTTGTGTGTGTGTGATGAATACTTTTAAGATCTACTCTCTTTATTTAACTTCTTAAGGCCTCTATTTTCTCAGTTGTATAATAGGATAAGAATACCCACCTCAGGGTGGTTTCACGATGGCCTGAGGTGGTGTATGCAGAGTGCGCAGTGCAGTGCCTGACTCTAATAAGCACCTGATTATTATTATCCTCCTAGATAAGAAAGGAAGGTTGCAGCCATGGAAACTGCTCGATGGCCCAGAATCATAGGCGTTTGCCATGGATCCCTTCTTCCAAATTCAATTCCAGGTGCCGTTCAAGACGGATGGCCCTCCCTGTGGTTCGCCCTCATTAAGGCAGATTTTAATCCTCTCTTTATGACACTTAACCGCATTCTTTTTCATGTATAGTTTCTGTGTGTCAATTTACCTACTGTAAACATATTAAGAACAGAGACTACCCTTTCATCTTTTAAGTAAATGCCTAGAATTCAGCACTCAGCAGTGAATGTTTAGTGAATTTTTTTTTTAATATGGAAAAATGTCATGATTCTTTAGGTTTTGAATCTGACCACTTAACCCTAGAGCAGCCTTAGTCTCCAAAGGGGTGGGAAGCTAACAGTTGATTCGATTTCATTCTTCTAAAGAAGGGCACGTAGTGCTCTATCCTAGGCGGGGAGCTGTAGAACAGGACTCGAGCTCACATCGTGTAGAAGCCAGTCATCATCTGTGTCCAGGACTCACTGACAGCACTAGCTATCTCCAGCCCGCAGGCTCCCTGGTCCTGGGCTCCCCCTCCCTCCTGGCTGCTGTCTATTTCCAGTTCATTTCAGCAAGGCTCCCGCCTCCCGCCTCCCGCCTGCCCCTGACTGCTTCTGCCTGGGTCATGATGATGGCTCTGTAGCTGCATGTTGTATCAGGTTGCCACTGAGAGGGTGATAGAAGTCAGATCTGATTTTCCCAAGTCTCTCCCCTCTCTGGCGTGTTGAATCTCTGCAGCCCATGGCAGAGCCCCCTCGGCTGCCCTTGCTCCGCAGGGACAAGGCCCAAAGATCTATCTGAAGCATTTCCCAGGCTGTGGCCACTGAGCATCACCTTCTCGCAAGGTGGGTAACAGGGCAAGTGCTGGGTAGGGAGTAAGGCAGTGGGAACAATGTAGGAGAAAAGCCTCTAGGCCTGACCAATTTGCCATGCCCTTGGATGAATCATTTAATCCCTTTTAGCTAAATACCTCATAGAGGGGTTGTGTAGACAAAAGGAAATGATGGGTGCTGGTAGCTTGAAAATACAAAGGCTGCTGACATTCAGACACTTACCATAGGCTAGTAGAAAAGACTGGCAATTCAGCCTCTGCATTTCCCTGTTGATGTGATGAGCTAGCTGAACACACTGACAGAAAAACACACAAGAAAAACAATGTCCTGGATTTGAATACTATACGGACAAGTTTAAGATTTGGCCACAAAAACAGGTATCTACTGTAGCTGGCTCTCCTGAAATGTTTGCGTTTCATCTTGAGGGTATAGAAGGCTTAGGCAACTGCTCACTTCTATCATCCGGATCACCATGCAGTCTCGTTGAATTTATATGGGCAGGACAGTGTGCGTTCCTTCAAGCAACACTTACTGAGTATCTACTATGCACCAGGCACTGTGCTGGGCCCTGGGGATGAAAAAAATGAGTAAGGCAACATCCCTGCCTTCAAGGAGCTCAGAGTCTAGTGGGAGAGGCAAGCAGCAGCAAATCTTCACTGTGCTACAGTGGGACGATGCCGTGACAGTCACATGTACAGAATGCTGCGGCAACCCAAAGGAAGAGCGCTGCCGGCGATTTGCTCTGAAACAGGCCGAGACACGTCAGGGACTTCTGCTGGAAGCATGGCTGGAAATGGAGATGTCTAACACGGTCCTAGATCTTTATTCATCCATCATTTATCTTTCCTTCATTCATTCAACAAACGTGTCCCTGATCTTTGGTTTTTTGGAAGATTCCTTGTAGTGAATGTAGTGAACCTCCTCCTGAACTGCTGATATTGGTTCATTTGTTTTTACTTAAAGTTCCTCCTACTTAATTTACTCTGGAACTGGTGATGTTCTGACTATACACCCAGTGTATATACATATACTCCACTAAAATTATCTGTTTGGATTTTAGAATCCTGGCCCCCACCTACTGAGCCCATCTGACTCACTTCTCCTTTCTCTGTCTGTGCTCCAGCCACATTGGTCTCCTTTCAGTTCCTCAAGTTGGCTGTCTCCCTACCCTCAGCCACGGGACTCTTATGTCATACTGTCCCCTCTGCCTGCAATGTTTCCCCTCACTGAGTTAACCTTCATTTAGTTAACTCCTACTCATCTTCCACATTTCCACTGAAATGCCTCTTCCTCAGGGAAGCCTTCCCTGACCACCTCCCCCAGATCAGATCAAGTACCTTGCTCTACATTCTCACAGCCTCCTATTCTCTCCCTTCAGGGCACAGTTCAGAATTCCATGCCTGTAGGATTATTTGATTAATGTCTGTCTCTCCCAGGAACTTGTAACTACCATTGGGGTAGAAAATATTTCTACTTTGCTTATCAGTGTATTCCCAGTGTCTAGCACAGCTCTTAGTCTAAGGAGCAGGTGGCCAATAA
>NW_017731399.1:2829216-2831587 GCF_001890085.2 Hipposideros armiger
GCCCACCCCCTCCACCAGAGAGAGTTGGGGCCACTTCTGTGCCTCTCTGGAGAGGGTCTAAATAAGAGACTCCATGGGGCATTGTGTCCATACTATTCCAGGAAGGAATTGTGGGGGGACAATGGGAAGGCAGCAAGAGTGAGATGAAAGCAGAAAGTGTAAAGAGACTATAACTTCCTAACATTGCCTATAAGGAAATTACTCCCTGGTTTCTCCGCAGGCTTCCATGTTATCTTGTTTCCCTTGACTCCAGGAGAAACTGTGAGCTCCTCCAAGTCAAGACCATGTCAGTTTTTAAAATGAGGCCCCTTGAAACCACAGCACAACAAATATTTGCCTGCTGTCCAGCCTAGGGAATCCCAGGGATCAGAGTAGATAGAATCTTGGCAAAGACAACCATTCAAATTGCAAAGCCACGACTGACTAGCGAGGTGCTCAGCATTAGGTGGTAGAAAGCAGGAAGTTGGAAGAATAAGTGTGTGAGGAAGGCTGGTGAGTCCTTGTGAGTGAGCTGAGCCTGGAGAGCAGCAGTAGGGATAGAAGTGGTGATTACTGAGATCGATTCTCCCCAGCGGCTGAGATGAAGGAGACAATGTTCTCAGACTTAATCACTGCTTTTAACTCCCCCAACATAATCTCTAATGGTCCCTGGCTGGTACCACTCAGAGCCTCCACCCCCAGACACCCCGTTCTGTCTACTTGAGCAAATTCTTTCCAGCTTCTCAGATCCACACCTGCCCCCTCCCTTTCCAATGCTCGTTCAGGGGAAGGAGAGGAAGTGAGGTGCTGGCAGTGATGTGGTTTGGAAGCAGCAGGCCAGGCTGCACCCTTGTCAGGACAGAGCTGGAAATAAGCCAAATAGAACAGAATGGCAAAACAAGAATCATCTGCAGTTTAATAAAACTAAAAGGGGGAATACAGAAAGTCAAGGGCACAAGAGTTGTTGCCAAACAAGTTAGAGGTGAGGCAAGAACTAGGCGACACTTCTCCACTCCCTCTTGACTGTGTTTTCTCCTCTTCTCATTACCGCCACGGTAAATCACCTGCAAATTGTAACCGTGCTGGATGAACCCACTTGAAATTGCAATCTGGCAGCCCTAAGATTGGCATTCAGGGGCCATCTTTGTCACGAAAAGCAGAATTCTTGTTTATTTTGGTAAATTAATTGCTGGCAGAGAGGGCTTTTCATTTACCAACCAGAACAATACAGAAATAAATTGCAGGGTTGGAAAGCTCCTAAAGGTTACTCTGGGTTAAATTGCCAGACCTAACAGCAAAAATGCACTGTTCGTGCCATCTCTGAGTTTAAAACCACAAAATTGGCCTGGACTATGTGCTGAGCCCAATGTGTGCACATAAGTAGCCCCTGAGCCTTCACCCCTTAGCAACGTGTACGTAGCCAAAACCAACCAGCCTGCCATTCTGAGGAGGGATGACAATGTCTGCACTTCAGCTACAATCCCTGCCATAGCTGCAGAGTGGCATTAGAGGAGGACACCCATGGCCCTGTCTTAGTGAAAAGGCTCTGGGAAGCCTTACTGTCATAAAGGTCACTGCAGCTTCTGCACCTGACGCTGTCCTGCCACCTTCCCCGACACCAAACCTGACCCAGTCATCTTCCTACTTAATGAGTCTGTTAGTCAGAAGCCTGTACCAATCACACGCACCGTAGGAAAACAGCAAGTATGGTGACTTTGGGAAGGATGACAGAATTTTCCAGAACCCACAGACACCCACCTCACATAGGCACACACTACAGAAGTGCCAATTCTGTTTTATTCTAGAAAGCGTTCAAGTGAAGGCAGGTCAAGGTTCCAGTGAGGTTATTTGGGGAAGGTCTCCTGGAGGGGAGGAAAAGTTTGACCAAGTATTCAAAGGGCATTTTCTTGAGTTAGCAGAGAGAAAGGGAAGGGCATTTTGGGTGGTGGACGAGGGCCTGGTTTGGAGGCAGGAGGACATAAGTTGTCTACAGAGCGGCCATGTCAGGGTTGGTGCCTGGGGTGGTTGGGTCAGTGAGAAGCGAGTGGGCCTAGACAAGTCCTTGACTAGTGAGTGACTCAGGCTTCGTGTGGGATGCACACCTGAACACGCAGCAGGTTTCCAAGCAGGGAGCAGAGTGAATCCAACCGGAGTGTGTGGGATGCGCTGGAGCTGGGAGGTAGGAGCAGGGGTTCCAAACAGGAACTTGGCCTTATTAGGAGCTCAGCGCCAGAGGCTGGACCAGGGGAAAGGCTGGGGAAAGCAGGGGTGGGAGGAGAAGTCTTTGAGAAGGAAGGGGGAAGGAAGTTCAAAGGAGGGAGCGTAGCAGGCCCCGGGCTTCACTGGAGCAAGTTTCCAAGAGCAGAAGGAAGAAAAGCCTAGAAGAAACAGG
>NW_017731399.1:2833081-2861693 GCF_001890085.2 Hipposideros armiger
TTTTCCCACCCTAGCACAAGCCCCCACCCTGCCTGTCACTCAGGCTCCCGGCAGCCAGAGCTAAAGATAGAATTGAGGGCAGCGTTTTAAGTCAGCAGCCAGCAGACCTGGCTGGCAGAGTGGGGAGGGGGAGCTAAGCCGAGTTAGGCGACCTCCTCAGAGCAGCTGGGCTGCGTTTCTCTGATAATGGCCCATTCGTATGAGACTGGCAATAACCACAGCTGGTCCTCCTCCTCCGGTGGCTGGAGCCCTGGAAAGGGCTGGCGGAGCCTCAGCCTGATACCTACCTCCAGGTGCCGGCATTCCCTGGGCCTCAGCTATCTTCTCCTGGCTTTGTCCCCTCTGTCCCCACTGCTTCGCTGATACTAGGGCTTTGATTATCCCCAAAGCCAGTTCAGACCCCACTTCTACTGCTCTGTTCTGCCCTCATGCTGACATTTACTGGTTCGTGTTAGGACCAGGGAAACTGAAAATGAGGCCCAGTGATGGAAAGGTCAGGCACTCTGCTGGGAGTCTGCAGGGCTTACATTCTGGAGGATTCTGCCGGCTGGCAGAGCCTGAATGCTGTCTCCAGGAATTAATGGCGGGTGGGGCCACCGGCAGACCCCACCCATCTGAATTTCCTCTTCTTACCTTCGGGTCACCTGCTTCTCTTTGCTGCTCCCTAGTCGCGGCCAGCTGATGCACAGGGGCATCACACTGACATGGCAGGGAAGTGAGTGGGGTGGGGGGTGGAGAAAACCTAGATCTATGCCTACTCCCGGCCATAGCTCTCCCTCCCCAGGCAGGGTGGGCTGCAGGCCGTAGAGGAGCCATGGAAAGAAAAGGAGGCAGAGAAATTGGATGAGCCTCTTTGAGCTGCTTGCTCCTCCTCAGAAACGCAGAAGAAGAATGAAAGCTGCTTTCCCCTGTACCTGGGCCTACTTGCGGAAGGGGAGGGGGGTCACCTGAGCACCTCTCCCAACACCACCACAGCATCCAGTGATGGTGGGACAGACACAAGACGCTGCCTACCACCTTGCAGATGGCCGGTGTGCCAGCGCTGGCCAGGAGGGGCAGGTTGGAGAGCTGGAGAGAGGGGAGCGCTGCCCAACACTCACCCCCTTTCCCACAGTGGCAAAGCGGGGACGACCACTCCAAGGACCTGCTTTCCAGGGACAGAAATAGTATGGAAGGGTGGGGTGCGGGGGCTGGGGCTGCCACATGCTGCTTTTCCATGGGCATTCTGGGTAAGAATAATAATGAGGTTATTAATAACTTCTTACCTCTGTATAAGTCTTAAAGACCTTTCTCTAGATGTCGTTCACCTGCACACTCATTATCGCATTTGATTTTCAAGGCAACTCTGTGACTCTGGGGGGGTCATCACCCTGCATTAGATAGATGAGGAAACTGAGGCATGGGGAAGGGATTATCGTGTGCTAATCAGGTCATACTGCTAATAACTGGCTGAGCAGGGACCAGAGCCCAGGTTTCCTTGGGGTATCTCTTCAGTTGTCCTGTTGGAACATGGTTCCAAAAAGCCAGGGCTTTCTCCTAGGCTATCCTGAAGTCTCCTCTGGGGACGATGTAGTACAAAGTCCCCCAAGGCCTTTGTCCCCTAGGTCAATTATTCAAGGCCGTTTTACCCAGTGCTTCCCATGGTCTATGCCCTGTGCCAGGTCCCAGAGTCAACCGTAAACAAAACATGGTTCTTGCCATCAAGGACTTCATAATTTGATGATGAGGGAGATAAACCCTTAGACCATTTCAGTGCCACAGACTTTATTTAAGGACAACGGTAGCACAGGGTGTTTGGGAGCACAGAGGAAGAGCCCTAAGACAGCCTGGAGGTATCAGAGAGGGCTTCCTGGAGGACGTGACACACCAACCAGTCCTTAGCTAAGGTTAGTCTCTCTGACTGTGCTTCTTTTCTAAATACCAAGCCATGCCAGTCCTTACTCCACTCCTCCCTACCTGTAACCCCAGCCTCTGGCTTCTTTCAGGACTGGTGCAACCAAGTAGCCATATCTAGAGGGCCCTGACCCTGCAGGCCAGAATGAACCCATCTTGCAGCCCAGGGATACTAAAATCACACTCCACTGCTGGGAATGAACAAAAGATTGGGTCCTGAGCTCCGTTCCACCTTGGACTTGCCTTTCATGCAGCCATAGAAGGTATGGATTCTGGGGTGTAGCACCTACATATCCTTAGCTCAGTCTACCCAGGCATCATCTTAAATATGCAAAATACTAACCTACTTCTAAAAATCTGCTGATCAGATTTTACATTGTTCTAGCTAATTCCTGGCATTTAAAATGCTTCTCTATCTCTAACCTGGATCTGTCATTTCTATCATTACTAAAACTTAACCTTTTCCTATTTGGTCTTAGGAGGAGACAGGACAGTTGATCATATTTCTCAAAGCAAGGGGCCTCGATAGACATGAAAACAACAATCAAACCACCCCTGAGGCTTCTCCACCTGAGGCTGATGCATCTTAGTCACTACCCCCATTAACTTATGGCCTTATCTTTACTTCCTTCAGAACTCTCTCCTCCTCCTTTAGTTGAGGAATCCAAAACTAGACAAAGCATAGCCCTGAGGTGCTGGTCTGAACTGACGACAGTGGGAAAATGATGACAGTGGGACATTCTGTAGGGTTGGCAGGTAGAGGGCAGGGGTTCAGGGAGTGTCAGATGATGAGGTTAGCCGAGGCCAAATGACGTTCAAAGAATGGAACCCCGGCAGAACCCTGAGGTGCAACGGCCCTATGGGATGAACAGATGGGTGAAGAGAAGCTTGTGAATACAATAGAGAAGGGGCCAGAATGTAAAGGAAACCCAGGAGCCTGTGGTATCACTGGAGCCAAGGAAGAAAGTGCTTAGAAGGAAGGAGGTGCGCTCACCATGGTGGAATGTTATGGAGAGGTCAGCGAAGACAAGAACTGAAAAGTAGCCGTGGATTTCAAACTAAGGAAGTCACTGGGGACTCAGTGAGAATAGTCTGAGTGAAGAGGTGGGAACAAAATGTGGAGACAGCCATTTTGTCTGCACAACTCTTTGAATAAGTCTAGCTGTGAAGTGGGGTGTGGTAGCCAGCTTCCAAGATGGTTCCTGATGACCCTCACCTCCTGCTATTCTCACCCTTGTCAGTCCCCCACCCCCACCCCCACATTGTATCAGCGTTGCTCCATGGGACCAATGGACCATAGCAGAAGTGATGGAATGTCACTTCCAAGTTTCTAGTGTAAAGACATCGTGGCTTCCTGTTAAGCCACTTCCTCTCAGATCACCCACACTGGGGGAAACTAGCTGCCATGTCATTAGACTGACATAACAAGGAATAGAGGTCACCTATCAACAGCCATGTGAGTGAGCCATAGTGGAAGCAGGTGCTCTAGCCCTGATCAAACCTCAGCTAATTGCTGCCCCATCTTGACTGCAGCTTCATGAAAGATGTGCGCCATCTTGCTTAGCTGATCTCAGGTTCTTCACCCTCAGAAACTTTGTGAGATAATGAGTGTCTACTGATTTGTGTTGGCTGTTTCAAAATGTTGGGGTAAAGTAGTTACACAAGCAATGGATAATGAATACCGGGAATTGAGATAGGATGTGGAGATAAGGGAGATAATTTTCTGTTTTGTTTTGTCTTTAAAGAGTGAATTTCAAACAGGTTTAAATGCTAATGAGTAGAAGCCAGCGGAGAGGAAGGAATGCAAGATAAGAGAGAAGTATGGAAAAATCAATCGAATGAGGTTTCAAGGAGGTGGAAAGAGAGGATCTAAAGCATCTGAAGGAATAAACTTAAATTCTGGATCCCTACCTCTTTCATTGTGACCAGAGAGAAATGATGGACAGGATCAAGTCCGTTTGATGGCAGGATGTTGATGGAATCTCTGCCAGATGACTCTTAACTTTCTCTAAGGTTATCTGCTGAGAATGTGGAAGGAGATGTTAGGGAAGATGGTGTCTTGAGGAGAGTGGGAAAAGTCTGAAATAGCTGATGATGAGCTCTAGAGAGGGAGTTGGCTGAGGAAAGAGAAGAAACTTCCGGGCCATTTGAAGGCCTGGTTGTGATGCAGCCTATGATTGTGTAATCCCCTTGGTCTGTGCAGCTGTCTGATTTTTCTCCAATAGTGCCCAGTATCCTAGATAGAGGTGCAGAGGAGGTGGATAATTGAATTAAATGTGGGCTGCGGATTTATGAAAAGCGTGTCATAAAACAACAAGGGGGCAATGGAAGTAGGGCTATTAGAAGATATGGAATATGGACCCCAGGCTGGCCTGGAGTGGAAGGGAAAGCAGGAGAAGCTGATACAGGATAAAATAAAAAGCAAAGGAATCAGAGGACCAATGATATTACAAGACAGTTGTAGGAAAGGCCGTGGAGAGCCCAAAGGATGTGGGATTGTGGCCTACCCACATGGTGTTTGGATTTAACATTCCAAAGATGGGGCAATTCCAAGATGACTAGGTTCAGGAGGTGGCTATGGAGTAGAGGTCTAAAGCAAGAGACCAAGTTATTGAGGGGGTGGCCCATGTAGATATGATGTCATCGCAGATGATGATGACATTTAGGTTTTCAGCTGTTAAAGTTGTCCCCAGAAGAGGGAGAGTGATGTCTTCCATGAGTGAGGTGGACCCATGACATGACAGCACCAAGGAAGAGCAGAGTGCAAAGCAGGCAGCAGGGACCCACTGCAGCTGGGTTTTCCTGAGAGAGGGTAGGGCTTTATGCTTTGTTGAGCCAGAAGCCCACCATCCCACCATCTCATCCCAAAAGCTGAGAGAGAAGGTCAGCTTCCATCAGAGATGGTCCAAGGGGAAACCGTGTCCTTAGGGGAGAGCCCCAGTGCGTTAGGAGGGGAGGGAAGGGGAGAGCTCAGAGGAAAGTTTTGGGGGAAGGGGGCCATGGGAGGTGAGAAGGGGAAGCTCAGAGTGATGTGGAGGTGAGAGTTAGGAAGAGCCTAAGTGGCAGAAGGGGCATCCTAGCATCCGGTGACTTTAGCTGTCTGCAATTTTTAAATGAATCTGCCTGGGTAGTACGTTGTTGGGGCTGGGAGAACTGGAGCCTCTCTGAAAGGGTCAGCAACAGCTTCAAGTCTTCTTCATACTTCTGAGGGAGTCCTGGTCCACGTATGCAAGCTGGTGCAATTGAAGCAGCGCCCGGTTGGGACCCCTGTAGTGGTAGACGCTTTGCAATGTCCCTGGCCTCACCTTTCCTTGACCTATAGCTTAACATTGCCCTGCCGCTTGAGCTGGAATGTCCCCTGTCCCAGTTCCCTGCTTTAGAAAATAATCCTGAAACTTATGGTTAATACCTTTAGGCTTATTGATCATAATCTCTATGGTCTAACATTCTTTCCAAACTACTCCTATCATTACTCCTGGGTTGCTGAGCCATGTTGCAGAGGGAAGGCTCCATGCAGACCCTTGAACCATCAGGAAGCCTCTGGAGGAATGCCTAGATTTTCCCTTAAATACCCTAAGCCAGTCTGAAAATGTTAAGGCAGCTTTTTTTTTCAAAGATTTTTTTTTTTTAATTGGGGAATTGGGAGAGGGGAACAGCACTGGGGAATTGGGGAAGGGGAACAGACAAGTTGCTGTCCTTTTGTTCTTCAGTCTAGTTGTGGAGGATGTTGCTTCACTGGCCCAAGCTGGCACCATCATTGCGCTCTTCCCGGGCGAGGCAGATCAGTCGCCGGCCTCTGGACGACCGCTCACTGCAGCTGCTGGCCGCTCACGCTGGCTGCTGGCTACACACGGTAGCCCATGGCAACCCACTGCAGCAGGGGACTGCAGCCTACGCCGTCGCCGGTGACCCACGGCAGCCCAGCTCCAGGTTGAGCTGTTGTTCAGCATCTTAGCTGCAGAGGGCAGTGTCACTGGCCCTCATATGTGGGATCCGAACCGGGGCCCTCTGGCATCCCAAGCCAGTTCTTAACCAAAGCGCCACTCGGCCGGCCCAAGGCAGCTTTTCAAGGTGTTAACCTGCTGCCTTCTCAGATCACCGGTGCTCTGACAATCAACACTTATCCTGTGTGGGTCTATTGGCTGAGCAGCACAGGCCACACAAGCCCCGGATTTGGTTGCCCTCCAGTTTCACCATGACTCAGCCTGTGTTGAAGTCAGTAGCAGCTGGTGGATGGGGGTAATGAGCTAGCCGAGGCCTGGAAATTACACTGGCTGCCTGTAAGGGACTTCAGGTTCACACACAGACTCCTGGGCCAAAGTCTGGCCCTATGGCCTGTGGATGAGGGGTACCAGGCATGGTTTGGGAGGTGATCTGTTTGGCCCAAGGTTAACAGAGAGTAAGAACAGTTCTTGCTAGACTTGGACTCAGAGCCCCACGTTCCAAAGCTGTCCTGTAACACACCATGCCTTCTCTTAGGCGGCTCCATTTCCTGCTGGTGTCTAATTAACAGACAGTTTGCCAACACTTTGGCCCTGGGAGCTTTCCCTTCCCTCTGGAGATAGTGCCGCGTGTACCACCCCAGCCAGCTGGGGGCGCTCTGCTGCTCTCAGAGCTCCACCTGGCTGTTCCAAATAGCTTCTCCTGGCATTTCATTCCATCTTTCAAGGTGCTGCCCACGGCACATGCACTCTTACACGCTTACACACTCACACACTGCCCACCCTACCCCAACCCCCACTTGCCATCATGGAGTAGGTATTCTCCCCAGCCCACTGCACAGAGGTGGAGGGCACAGGGGACAGGAGCAATAGCAGATGAAAGTGTCGAAAACAGAGTTCCCCAGACTGCATTTCCTGGGTCTTTGTCTCTTTAATCCATAGAATGGAGCTAATCATATTTGCTTACCTACTTCAGAGCACTCATGTGAAGATCAATGAGATGACGTATGGATAAAATGTTTTATTAGCAGAACTGTTCAAAATCACCCATTTAATTACTTTCTGCATACAAAGGAGAGCCACGTGGATGCCATAGTGGTTTTCTGGGTTTTTCTATAACAACTGGCATTTGCATAGCACTTTCTAATTTACGAAGCACTTTCACAGACATGCTTAAGTGCAATCATATTCGAAAGTTCCTAGCACACAGTCTGACATACAGAATATACTCCATAAATGATAGCTGTTCTTTTCTCACTCAGTCATCACAGCTCTGTTGTATAAATGAGAGAACTGAGGCATAGAGAGATTAACAAACCTACCCAAAGTTCTCTCAGAATTAGTTCTGAATCTAACGTCTTCTGATTCAAAATCTTGGGCCCTTCAAATTACATCTCACGCCTCTGCGGGGAGCGATAGCCCTCTTTCCTGGGAGATCCTAAATTTTGGAGAGAGGAAAGAGTACCTGATATGTGTGTGGGGGGGAAAGAGTGCATTGCTTTGGCCTCTTTTCTGCCCTGTTCTGCAGAACAACCCTGACAAACAACATACAGAAAACCCAAAGCCAGCAACAAATGGAGGGAGTAGGAAGACAGGAGAGGACGAGCATAAATAACCAAGCTGAAAACAGTCAGGGAAAGTAACTGTGACCAGCGAGGCAAAGAGCTGATGAATGGCAACGTCTCTGGAGAAGGAAAAGCAGGGCCCAGAGGATGGAGAGTGTGTGCCAGTGGCCCAGGGAGGGGCTTCGAGAGCAGTTCTTGATGAATCTCGCGTGGGAGGAGTTATATGCTCCTTCTCAGTGCAGGATATTGATGGTTTGTTGATCCAAGGCATGGGAGAAGGGCAAATGCAGGAAGTACTTTATTCAGGGCTGGCAGAGGGAGTGGGGGTAGCAGGGGCTATGGGCAAGGGTGGGAAGGCAGGGCCAGGGAGAGAGGTGAGAGAAGACCAATGTGAAAGGAGGTAGGGGTGGAGGAAGTGGTGGGGTGACTCCTTGTGGAGCAGGAGAGGGCACTGACCCAACACCCAGCCTGGTGGCCTGAGCTTAGCTGGGGTCTTTTTGGCAACTAGAAACAACCAGCAACTCTGCCCTGACCTCCCTGTGCCACATCTCTCTGAAGGCTCTGGACACCCTCGCCCTCTTCACAAGCCCACGCTGGCCCTAGATACTTAGCATGCATCAGGCAACATCCAGACAGTTGTGACAAAATTAGCCAATTTTCAAAACCCATTAAATACGCCTCCTGATAGTATCTCCCTCTGGGCCATTTTCGAAAACATGAAACGTCTGGGGAGACTTCCCTGTGAACAGTTCTGGGCTGTCCTCCCCGCCACCCCCACCCCCACCCCAGTCTAATTCTACAGGCTGAGTGGTCTCGGTGGCTCAGGCAGGGGCATGGCCCAGGCTCCTGGAACCCTGTGGCCTGGACTCTCAGTGCCTCTCTGGGACATCTAAGTGCACTCGGCTCAGCCCTGACTGATGAACACTGCAATGTACCAGGCTGCTGGACTGTGGATTCCAGCTCTCACTTGGCAGGAAATCGACTGTGTGACACACCACCACCACCAAGTTCCAATGACCCTTCTTATAAGATGGACACAAAATGAAGATATAACTGACTGGGGAAAGTAAATGGAATCAAGAAAATCACAGAGTTGAAGCGGATCTTTAAAATTACCTACTGTACCTCCCTCACTTTATGTGTAAGAAAACCAAGGCCCAGAGAGGGGACGTGACTGTCCAGGGTCACACAGCCAGTTGGCAGCAGAGCCAGGACAAGAAGCCAGGCCCTCCATCTCTGGGGTTTCTGCTCTCCCCACAGCTCAGTTTGGTGAAGAGCGCTGGGTCAGATAGGGTATTACCATCAGGCTCCTAGAAAGTGCTGGCACTGGACCTGAAGACCTGGGTCTAAATCTGACCTTGTCCCTTAATAAATATATGAACTTTGGCAAGTTATTTAACCTTGTTTGCCTCAGTTTCCTTTTGAGGCCTTGTTATTAGGAACATGTAAGTTTGGAATTTTTGCTGCTATTGTCTGACTAGTGAATCAAAGTTTAATCATTATGCAGTGATACTCTTTATCTCTGATTATGCTATTTTTTCTTTCTTTAAATTTTATTTTTGACTGCTATTAATATAGCTACAACAAAGTATTTTAGTTAGTATTTGCCGCATATATTATTTTCCACTTGTTTTTGCATTTTTATGTTTTTTTGTTTGTAAGGTATTATTGGGGAATTGGGGGAGGGAAACAGCATTGGGGAATTGGGGAAGGGGAACAGACAAGTTGCTGTCCTTTTGTTATTCAGTCTGGTTGTGGAGGATGTCGCTTCACTGGCCTATGTTGGTATTATCATTGCGCTCTTCCTGGCTGAGGCAGTCGATCTCTGGCCATTGGATGGCAGTGGCAGCTCACGCCAGCTCACACCAGCTGCCGGCCAGCTCCACTGCAGCCTACGCTGTCACTGGCGACTCCCAGCAGCCCAGATCCAAGTCGAGCTGTTGTTCACCATCTTAGCTGTAGAGGGCACAGCATCACTGGCCCTCATATGTGGGATCTGAACCAGAGCCCTTCTGCTCAGAGCTGGCATCCCAAGCCAATTCCTAACCAACACGCCACTCGGCTGGCCTGCATTTTTATGTTTTTGACATGTCCCCTTTAAATAGCATATAGCTGGGTTTTGTTTTTTAATCTAATTGGAGAATCTTTTACTGTAATGTTTAGTCCATGAATATTTATTATAATTGCAATAAACACTATTTGGATTAATTTTGATGTTGTATTTTGTACATCTTGTTTGTCTCGTGCTTTCTATGTTTCCCCCCCTTTATTCCTCAGCTTCTTTAGCATTAATTAAATTTTTTTTCACTCCATTTTTTTCCTGGTATGCATTTGGAAGCTGCATTCGCTAGTATTATTCTTTTGGTGATTATATAGAAAAATTCTACATGCTTAAATTATTGAAATCTAAAGTAAATTAGTTTTTTTACTTTCTTCTCAAACATCACAAAAACCTGGAATACTTAGGTTCTGTCTCCTGAGCCCTGGAAGTCTGTAAAATCTCAAGCTTAAGTTTACTAAAGTTGAGAAGACATCTCCAGGGTGATAGCTAGCTCTCGTAATCTGCTCAATTATTTAAATACTTTCTTTCGCTCTGTAGATTCCTTACTTTCTTGCCAAATCATCGATGCATTAAAAATATTTTACCCACAATTTTTAGTTGTTTTCACTGGAAGGGTTGTTTAGTGTATCTAGACTTTCATGTTTCCCAAAACAGAAGTCAGCTTAATCTCTCTGAGCCTCAATTACATTAAATAGGGATAATAATGATAATAATTACCTCATAGAGTTGTTTTGAGGAACAAATAAATATAATGAAGCAGGTAATGCAGTAGTCATAAAATAGTTGGTCATATACATTTACACATACATATAAATATACATACATATGTATATCTATAGTATTTTCAAATACACTGAAAGCCAGCTTGATCTCTAGGCAAGCTCATTTTTCTGCAGACCTTAGAATAAATATTCTTCTGGGGCCGGTCAAGTGGCTCAGTTGGTTAAGATTGGCTTAAGAACGCAAGCTCTGAGCAACAGGGCCGCCGGTTCGATTCCCACATGGGCCAGTGGTGCTGTGCCCGAGCTGAGCTGTCGCTGAGCTGAAAACAGGTGGCAGGATGGCTCAGATGGTGTAACAACAAGATTGCCTGTTCGATGGTGGGCTATGCCCACCCGCAACTAAGACGGAACTTGGCACCTTGAGCTGAGCTGCTGCCCGGATGGCTCAGTAGATAGAGCGTGTGCTATTAACAACAAGGCTCTTCAACTCCCGCATGGGATGGTGACTATGCCCACCTGCAACTAAGATTGAACACAGCACCTTGAGCTTAGAGGCCACGAGCTGCCGCCAGGAGGCCAGATGGCGACTGGCACCCTCCACAACTAAGATTGAAGAATGACAACTTGGCTGGTCCCCTTCCCCGATTCCCCAACACTGTTCCCCTCCCCTAATTCCCCAATAAAATCTTTTTAAAATAATAAATAAATAGATATCCTTCTGCCATCTTTGATTAATTAAAACACATCCTGACATTGAAAGGCAAAACTGTTATTTGCTACTACTGATCTGAATGAATCAGGATTTGGGGGCTCTCTTATAGTTCAAACAAAATAAAGCAACAAGTTGGTTTTTGAAGCCAATAGAACTCCTGATTTCCTTTAAAAAAACAAAAACACCAAAAACATTAATTATCAAACAGCCTCATTTTTCTCATTTACTCATCTTATACTAAATAAATAAAATTGAACTTATACAATAAATTCCTCTTAATAAATACCATTTTACCTGTTGCATTCATTGCAGTCTCATATAAACAATTGATAAATTATATAGGGCCCTAAGAGCTACCGGAGTTGAGAGAACTCAGTGAGTTCAAGTAGTTGACAAAAGCGTCGTGGATTTTGACTGGATTACACAGAAAGAGAGATGCTCTGGAGGTTTGGACCTTCATAGGGAAACCAGCTCTTCCCACCCCTTACTCCAAAACACAGTTATTGACTCTGCTTCCCTACCTGACGTGGGGACAATGTGATTCTTGAAGAAACTAGCTTTAATCTATTCCCTTCCCAACTGTACTCTGGGTCCCCCTTTCAAGAGTTCATGTAGTTCTAGAATGTAAGCTTCACCAATGTCATGTGGAAGCACTAAAGTCAGGTACCTGGGTCACTCAAAGAAGTCATATCTTTTTCTCTAATGCAAATATCTTCAGTCCCAGTTCAATCTGGGTGAAGTACTGTCCTAAGCAGTTCATACACACCATATAATTTGCGCCTTCCAAGAATCTCAGGCTACTGCCCAGCCTCTCTCCTCCCCTTCCCAGTTGTGAAACACTTCTATATTCACTATGATCGTTTTTTCACTTCCCAGTCTCTCCCCAACCCTGGCTTCTACCCCTTCACTCAATATCTACAGCTCTGGCTAAGGTCACCAATAATGCTTGTGTTATTAACTACAACGAGCATTTATCATCTTTGCACATGGTGGAGCACTCCCTCTTCAAGAATCATTCTCCCCTTCACTTCTATCTCCCCCTCACCTTGTCCCCCTTTCAGGTTCATTCTTCTTACCCAACAATTAAATGTTGGGTTTCCTTAAGGTGGAGACCCAGACTTTCTCCTCTCTTTACATTATTCCTGATTCCTGGGGCATCTCATTCATATGCAGAGCTTCAATGACTGTGTCTGCTACTTTTCCCCAAATTTGTATTTCCAGTTCATACCCACATATCCAACTGCCTGCTGGACAACTCAGCTTGAATGTCTCAAGGGCACCACAAGCCAACAAGTCCAAAGTCACTCAAGTTATTTCCTCTACACCTGCTTCTTCTCTGGGAGTCCCTCTCTTGGGCTATGGCATCACCAGCCATCCAGTTGCTCAAACCAGAAGTCTGGGCATCGTTCCTGACAAATTCCTCTCCCTCACTAGCCCCCACCACACCCCATCCCACATAATCTATTACCAAACCCTGTTAATTTTGTCTCCTAAATGGTTCTCTGATCTGTTGTTCACTTCTCTCTAAGTCTCTCTATTCCTACCCCATTTTAAACTACTATCTTATTTCACCTGGACCACAGTAGCTGATGTGCCTAAACTCATTTTGCCACCTTCCCCCAAATCTATTGTTAGCTAGAGATCTCTTCTAAAAGCAAATCTGATAATAGTGGCCCCTGCTTAAATCCTCAATGGCCTCCCACTGATTTTAGGATTTAAAACAAACTATTGTGAGACCTGTTTATCTCTCCCTCCACACTTGGTCCTTGGTTCCCTTTTATTCTCTTTCCTTCAGCCTCACTGGCCTTTGTCCTTTTCTGCCACCACAGGACTTTTATGCATCCTGTTTCCCCTCTTATCTAGTTAATTTATCCTCTTTTTTAGGGCTCAATGCAAGGATCACCTTCCCAGGAAAACCTTACCTGAAATTTCTTATCACATCAGATCCCTCTGTTACAGGTTCTTAAAACACCATCTTGCCATTCTTAGGCACACTTGGCACCGTCTCCATTTTACATTTGTTAGTATGATTATTCAGTCATTGCCTGTATTCCATACTAGACTGTAAGCTACATCTGGTATTTCTCATAATTGTACCCAGTGCCTAACATGGTGCCCGGCTCACAGGGGGCAATCAACAAACATTTGTAGACTGAAGAATCAAAAGAGATAGGTACTGGGGCTGCCGGTTAGCTCACAGTGGGTTAGAGCACAGTGCTCATAACACCAAGGTTGCCAGTTTGATCCCCACATGGGCCACTGAGTTGCGCTCTCCACACCTGGATGGAAAGAACTACTTGACTTGGAGCAGTTCCCTAATAAAATAAAATTTAAAAAAGGATAGGTACTATTTTTAAGATAAGCACTATTATTTATTAAGCCCATGTTATGTAATGAGGAAATTGAAGCTTAGTGGGGTTAATGTGCCCAGCTAAGAAATGGCTGAGGCAAAATTTGGACCTGATTTCTGATTCCAGAGCTGACAATGCTTAAGCAGCACTCTGCTTTCCCAAGTGGGCCAAACCCCAAAACTAGACTAACCAGCAGCTTTCTAAGGATAGGAGTTCCCTGCAGCCGCATCTTCACAGTCCTGGAAATCAGAACAGAATCCTAAAATCCTAGAGCTGGATGGGATTTAGAAATCCTCCAGTGAGAAGAAGCTATCTGCCCAACGTCACGCAAAAAATGTGGTGGCAGATTTAGGATGAGAACTTCTAACTCCAAACTCAATGCTTTACATGTACCCTAATTCAATGTAGCCTTCCTTCCTCCTTTCCCAGGGTGGGGGTTAAATGGCCAAGGTCCAAAGGTCAATCTTCAAGCAGTGGCCTCCAAACTTTTTTGACTGCGGGTCAGTTTGTGATGGGAGGAGAGCAGCAGAGAGAGCAAGCAATCCTTGGATCTGCCTATTATCACTTTCCAGGATAAAAGAACTCAGTGCTATCAATTAGGGGCTATCCTATAAGCAAATGGAGAGGTATCCCTCTGCATCCACTCTAGCAGTAGGAGGGTGGCTGAACTACATCAGTTGTTCTGCCGTAGGCACCGTACAAAACCACTAAACCCATCTCTTCTGGAGTATACAGCTTTGTGAGGGAGGGAGCACAATTAAGTTCACTTCACAGGTAAAGACATTGAGGCTTAGAGAGATTAATTTATCCAAAGTTACAGAGTTTATGAGGAACAGAGTGGAGACTTGAATCCAAAATGCTCTCAGTCTAGAGCCCTTAACCACTATGCTAAGTTCCTTCGAAAACAAACAAAAGGCCATGCATACATGTCTCAAAATCTAGTAACTGGAAATTCATCCCTTCTGCTACTGTTTGCCTAGTACATTTATCATTTCATCTAAAAAGCTAGTGTAATAAAAACAAACAAGGTAGTCTATATGTTCAGAAAGGAAAAGATATATTATTAAGGGGAAAAAAAAAACCCATGGCAAACAACATATCACCTGTGAGTACATATCATCTATGTACTTCTGGAAAGATACTCGATAAGCCATTAAATGGTGGAGAGTGGGCCTGGGGAGGCCATAAGCAGGAAGCTGCCTTTTACTCTTCGCTTGTCTACTTCAAGAGCAATTATTACTTGTATAATTTTTTGAAGCTTGAAACATATGCTATAAATGTAAATATACAATCATTTCACAGTATAGTTAACTAAAAACCCACCACAAACTAAACTGGCAGCACTTTAATCTCCCTATTCACACTCAAACCAATACCCTTGACAATGAAGTCAAAGTAAGAGTGATAAAGCAATGCAGGCACGGGGATCTGATCAGGGTTCAAATCCCTGGTTCCATCATTTACTAGTCTATGATTTCAGATAGGTTATTTAACCTCTATGCGCCTCAGTTTCCTCACATGTGAACTGAGGGCAATCCTGCCTCCCAGGATAAGAGAGATAATACATATCAAACAGTAGAGAGCCTGACACGTAGTAGGCAGTCAATAGGGCTAGTGGCCCTTATTATGCACTCCCAGTCAGGAAATTTATAAGCTGAAAATTTTCCATAGCCATAGGAATTTTTGCAGGTCAATTTACCCAAGGTAGAACTCAAAGGCTGGAACTATAATATTATATACTATGGGACCACAACTCCTCAACCAAAATTCTGAAATCCAAAATACTCTAAGACAAAAAGCCTTTTCATGAGTCTAAGGCAAAGGAATTCGTCTGGAGCAAAACCCTGAACTGCCATGAGGCCATTTAATGTCTTTATTGATTACACTTGGGATGACGAGTCACACGTGTTTTTTCCTGAGGAAATATCAATGTGTTTGATTAGGCGGTGCTTCCCTGGACCTCACTAAGGATTTTGCATAATATGCAGTAGATACACCATATTACCTTGTTAAAATCTGAAAAGTTCTGAATTCTGAAAAACATCTGGCTCCGGGGGGTTTCAGATAATGTATTGTGGACCTATCTTCCAGACACGCTCTTGAGTCTTCCTTGTCCACAGCCCAACTTCTTCCCATCATTAGCTGGGTCACCTGTAGGGGCAGGTGAACCCAGGTGAACTCAAAAGTCCTCAGGGCCCTACTGGGAATTCAGCAGCGCAGACAGCAACACAAGCCATGGGAGCTGCCAAACAAATTTGCTAAAATCCTGGACTAGGTTGTCCCACATGTAGAGAGAGATTGACATGCTGCAACTTGCCTGAGAAATGCAACGATTGTTTTCTAATAGTGAAACACAAGGTATGGGGGTGCGGTGGGGTGGGTGGGACAGTTGATGTGGTCTGCGCAGAGGAAATAAATGTGTTTCTTATCTTTTTCCTCCAGGCGCTTCTCCTCTGACATTATTAAAAGCCTGGCAGGTACTTTGAATGTTTGTTCCCATCAAGTTTCCTTGTCTTTCTAACCCGATTAGACTTCTGCGTGGTTTCCTTTCCTGCGTGTTCTGTTTTGCCTAAAAACTGCACTTCCCAGCCTTACCTGCCCAGTGTGGGGCCATAAAAAAAAAGAAAAAACAACTTTCCTTTCACCTTTTACATTCTTCTAGCCAGACTAATAACCATATCAACAGAGATAGATTAACAGGAGAAAATGTACAGATTTTATTATGAATAGACATGCGGGGGGTGTCATAAGTTATGAGATCCAACATGCATTGGGCAGATGAGGCTTGTATGCCATTCTGGACAAAGGAGAAGAGGGACTGGGGTCTGGGATTCCAAAGGGAAAATCGGTAATTCACAGGTAGGAGAAAGAGCAAACATATAGCAATCAAATTCTTGTTGGACCATCTAGGAACAATGGGGCACAGAGGGAAACAGAATTTGCTAAGTTTCTTCCTGTCCATCACGTATGTGCTGATTCATATGTGCTAAGGTGATAATGCTAAGGTCCCCATCTTGAAGCAGGTTTTTCTGTTTGAATTCCTTTAGGCGGGAAGGGGACGGGCCAAAGGTTCTTTCCGAGTCTCTTTTGTTTCTTAGTAACCTGCTTAAAATCAATATCCCAAAAGGCACATTTTAGGGTGGCAGAACTTTGGTCTTGGTAACCTTGGTAACTAGGCAGAGACCTTGTTAGGAGTGGACGTGAGGTTCCCAATGGACCCCTGCCAGCCCCAGTCACCCTAATAAAAGCAAGGTGAAGTAAGCCACAGGTTCCCACTATTGTTCATGCTGGGGTTATCATTAGGTCCCTGAGGGGAAAAAACAGAAAGGGGAAATGGTGAAGTGGTTTCCTTCAATACTAAGTGAAGTCATATCCAGCCTCAATGAAAACAACCAGCGAGCATCAAGTCACAGTACGTGGTAGCTGCAAGGGACCTTAGAGTTTCTATGCTGGAGGCAGTGGAAGCAGAAAGGTTGCTTTTCTTTATTGAACAGATGTCTATTAAGTGTCTACTTATGTCAAGCACAGACTAGGTTGCAGGGATGAAAAACACAGCCCCATGTTTCTCCCCAAAGTTCAGTCAGGTGGGAGAGAGAGGCAAGTACGGTTTAACAGTACAGAGAGTGCTGCGGTGGAATACAGGATGTTACAGAAAGCTAGAGGAGGGAGATCCAGCCCAGGCTGAGGAGGAAACACCTGAGCTGGGATTTTAGGGGCATGTGGGTGGGTGTGGAGGGGATAACAAGGAGGCAGAGCAACACATGCAAAGGCAGGCCACTCTTAGAGAACCCAGACTTGTCATCTCTTTGTATTTGTGTGTATTAGGCCTTATGCCAAATCTAAAATAATCTTGTCTCTGATGACCAGGGCCATGACTTTGAACCCTGTGTATTCTCAGAACCTACTCTGTTCCCTACATACATTATGTGCTTGATCAGCAGTTATCAGTGATATGGGTGTAAGGTCTCATACATCAGAACTGCAGCTACGCAGATGATTTCCCAGGAGCAACTTGGACACACTCTCTGCTTCTAACACTTAGTGGGCTGCCCCAAGCAGAAATTTTGGCCTGAGGGCTCCAGCAAACTGCAGAAATTGAAGTTGCTCCTGCCTGAAAGTTCTTCAGGAAAGTGTGTGGCCTCACACGCATGTTCTTGAGAAGGTTTAGTCTGAGCCCAGCCCCTCGTTAATCAGGTCCTTGATACTGGGAGAATTCCATGATCTCTCTAAGCTGCTGCTTTTCTACCCACACAAATAAAACTTGTTCCTGGGTTACCTATCTCAGGGGCATATTATGAGGATAAAAGTAGGGTAGTTAGATTCACAGCAACCCTTTGAAAACACAAAACATCACTCATATTATAAGCGGGACAGCCGGGTGTTAACCCAGTGTGTATGTCATGACTCGTGTCCATTGGTCCCCAAGCTACCAGCATTGGTTGATGAATTGCAGCAGGGATAGGTCTCATTGTCCCCGGCAAATTGCAGTGGCTGCAGTCCGGAGAGGCCCTTCCTAGCTGGAAGCCTTGAGGACTGGGGAGCAGCCAGACAGCTGGGAGAGAGAGTCAAGTTGCAAGCCCAAAGAAATGCTTCTCCTAGATGGAAGGGTCATTTTGACTGGGTTATTGTAACATTGGGGCTATCCGCTGCAGCTTAGCGGGTGACGTGGGGGGTGAAAAGAATTAAATCTCTTACCAGGATGCTGTGTTCATTCTCTCTCCCTCGCTCCCTCTCTCTCTCTCTCTTCCCTACTCATTGAGCCTTCCATTTCGGCCCAGCTTTCCTTCATTGCTTCCCCCTTTCTCCCCATGCTGTCTCCTTCACCTCCACCCTCTCTCTTGCCATTATATGTCCTGCTCTCTGCATCCTCCTTGCAGCTTTCTTCTGTTTTCTATGAGGATCACTAGGGCTTCAGTCCACCCAGCTGTAAGGAGAACATAGCCTTTAGAAACGTGACCTCATTTATTATAATTCTCCCACTGCGGCAAGCCAGGGGTAGAGGTCACCCCCCAACCCCACCATTATTTCTGCTGGGAGTGATGAGGTTGAGAGAGGAAATGAGTCTTCAAAGTGCACCCAATATACTATTCATTCAGTAAATATTTATTTTTGTTTAAGTATTAAACTAATTTTAAAATAATGCATGTGCATTTCGAATTTAGAAAATACAAAAAAGAAAAAAAAGGAACATTTAAATGAACCACGGTTGCCTCCATCCAGAGACAACATTTAATAACCCTTTGCTTTATTGCCTCCTAGGATTTTTTTTTTGCATACTTGTGGTTACAGTGTATGCACAATAGTGTAACCTGCTTTTTTTCCATTTCATATTATAACATAAGCACTTCCCTCATGGTGTTATCAACTCTTTAAAAACATTTTTAAATTTGCTTACTCTTTGCCCTGTTTTTTGGACATCTATAATTAATTGGACATAAATAATTAACACCGCTATGTGTTGTTTTATGTGCAAAACGTACACGGTCGGTGCTGTGTAGGGTTGAAGAGTGAGGCCTTGGAGCCTGGGTGCCTGGGTTGGAATCTGGGTTCTGCCCTTACAAGCCATATAACCTTGGTGAATTATGTGTCTCAGTTTTTACATCTGTACAGTAGGGATGATAATAGTATTTTCCTCACAGCATTGTCAAAATTAAATAAGATGATTTATCTAAAGAAGTTAGAAAAGTGCTTGGCACATAGTGTTTACTCAATAAATGTTACCTATTAGTGTTGCCTTAGAATAGATTCCCAGTAGTGGATTTACTTTGGCCCTTGATGTATAGTGCCAAGTTGCTTCTCAAGAAAAAACAAATTTGTATTGACAAACCTACCACGATTTGCACTCGGGCCAGCCTGATGCCAGAGCTCATGCTCTTTCTCCTAGCTGCTCCCCAGAGTACTTCCTCAGTCAAAGGTTAGAATCTCTGCATTAATTGTTCTCTTATGCACAAGACATGGATGGCTGTTAAGATTAAGTGAAAGCATCTAGCACAGTGCCTGGCACCTACTACCTTATTTGAGAATAAATACTAATTATATTGTATAGTGAATGCCCACTTGATAAATTTAATAGATAATTCATTGAGATAATGCATCTAAAGCTCTTAGCCCACTTCCTGGCAGGCGCTCAGATAGCCTGTTATCTATGTATCCATCCATCTGCCTGTTCATCTCTCTTTCTGTCATCTGTTTTACTCCACTCTTGCTAGCTCTCCAGTGCCCAACCTGGCAGGATATACCTTCCCTACCCTCATTGTTAACCTTCTCACTGACACAGCAGAGCCCTGCCATCATGGTATAGTCAGGGCCCAAGGTATGTTCTGTAATAACAGGCTTAGGAGCCAGAGAGGGAGGACTAAACATCAGGATGGGGATGAGAGATGGGACATAGGCTGCAGTGGAACCAAATGTGTGCTCACTCTAAGGCAGGGCCTTATGTGAGTGTCCTGAATGCTACTGGGACCACAGGGGACCCAGGATCAAGAAATCGAGAAGCTGATAACTGCAAGTAGCTTGGCCCTTGAGAACTTATCCTTTGTCCCTTTCACACACACACACACACACACACACACACACACACACACACGTCCATTCCCAGGCAGGAGAGAAGAAGAGCTCTTGGGAGTGGGTGTTCTGAAAGATGCAAACAGCAGCCTGAGTGTTCCACCTTCTCCCTGGAATTTGTTATTTTTCTCTCTTCTGGCACACCCTGTCAGTCCCCAGAGTTACATTCTCACTGCTCCTCCCGCCCCGCACCCACTCAATCTTGGATGCCCTTAGCCCAGCTGAGTCAGGCCAGGATCTTCAAAAGTAACGTCAGGAAAATTAAGGAAAAA
The DNA here is from genome assembly GCF_001890085.2 of Hipposideros armiger. Classification (NCBI taxonomy): domain Eukaryota; kingdom Metazoa; phylum Chordata; class Mammalia; order Chiroptera; family Hipposideridae; genus Hipposideros; species Hipposideros armiger. Next base: position 2,853,164 of record NW_017731399.1, read on the forward strand.
CAAAAGGGAAATTAGCAAAGAAGGCACATGAAAATCCTCACCCTTTGAGTTGGGCAAATACAGGTTCCTGAACCGGGAGAGAATTTGGGGCCTTGTGCCATTCCAGTTCCAGCCCAGAGGGAATGTCCATCCAGAGAGGGTCTCTTTACACTTTTGAGGTTGTTTCCTCTTGCTTCTTTTTCTTCTCCCTCCTTAAATGTCCCAAATCCCTTGGACAATGATGGAGATGAGTAGGGTTGCTGGGGAAGAGAGTGAAAAAGACTTTGATATCTTTGCTTTGGCATCAGACAGACCTGGGTTCTTGACTGCCATTTGCTGAATGTATGAATCTGGTATATTAACTTAACCCCAAGGCAGTTTTAAGCCTTCATTAAAAACAACCTAATTGAATCGTTTTGAAGATTAAAAGATAAAAGTGTTTGACACAGAGTTGGCATCCAGAATGGGCCTCTCTTGCTTACCCTGAGCTGAGGAATATAAAAAATACTTCTGGGGCCGGCCGAGTGGTGTGATGGTTAAGAACTGGCTTGGGACGCCAGAGGGCCCCGGTTCGGATCCCACATATCAGGGCCAGTGACACTGCCCTCTACAGCTAAGATGCTGAACAACAGCTCAACCTGGAGCTGGGCTGCCGTGAGTCGCTGGCGACGGCATAGGCTGCAGTCCCTGTGGCAGTGGGTTGCCATGGGCTACCGTGTGTAGCCAGCAGCCAGCGTGAGTGGCCAGCAGCCGCAGTGAGCGGCCGTCCAGAAGCCGGTGACTGATCTGCCTTGCCCGGGAAGAGCGCAATGATGGTGCCAACTTGGGCCAGTGAAGCAACGTCCTCCACAACTAGACTGAAGAATAAAATGACAGCAACTTGTCTGTTCCCCTTCCCCCAATTGCCCAGCACTGTTCCCATCCCCCCAATTCCCCAATTTAAAAAAAAAAAAAAACTTCTGTAGGAACATTTTCTTACCATCAGTAGTCCCTTTGCCTTCCAGCTGCCTACCTCCTCCCCAGACCCTGATCTGGAGGAGTGAAGGGTAATTTTTCTCACACAGACACACGCAGCAGAGAAGTATAAGGGAAGTGTTTTCCTACACACAGAGGGAGAAAAGTCTTTCCTCTGAAAGCCATCTCAGGTAAGCACACACTACCCTACACACACACACACACACACACACACACACACACACACACACACACAACAGTCTCAGGTCCTGGATCATAGCAGCGAACCCCACCCCCCACTCCCTCCCTGGTCCCCGCAGCCCCTACCTGGCTGGCTATAACTTCAAGGGCAGGAACATGCATTAATTTCATGACTTTTTCCTTTGGCTTGGTACTGACCTCTGCCTATTTTTTTCCAAGTTGGAAGTTACTTAACTTCTCTGGGACGCATTTTCCTCACCTGTAACCTGGGAATGACCCATGTTTATGAGAATCAAATGAGACAGTGGCTGAGCACATACTTCAAAAACTGTAGCGTGCACAGCAGATAAAGAGCATTCTTATTCTTTCACTTATTTCCATTTTCATTATGTCAGGCGGAAGACCCAGTCAGCCTGTTTGCTGATGATTCCCACCCCCACACCTCCCTACCTATCCACTCACACAAACAACTCTGCTCCAGAAAAGTGGGAAACTGCCAACAGTGCAGGTTCCTCTGCCAGTGGGCAAATGCTAACGTGTCCCCGAGGCAGCCTATGGATGCCAGCATTGATGCTGATGGAGTTCTGAGCTATGCAGTCTGAGGTTGCTGTGTGTCCCCCACCTTATGCTCTGGCTCTGCCTCTCAAAGTTGCAGTAACTCACCCATTCACCTTCCCAGGCTTGAGTGAACCTGTGCATGGCGAGAGTGCAGGGAGTTGGGCAGGACCGGTGCTGAGAATTCTCCTCATTTTCTTTCCCTGGCCTGAATTGGTGTGGTAATGTATTTCCAAAGCCCCCAAAAGAAGTTTAAGAGATAAACTATAGACCCTATTCCTGGGTGGGGTGGGGCGTGGGGGAGTCTGCCTCTAACAAAAGGACCTGACTCAGAAGCAGTGAAAATCTCATGGGTTCATGAGATTTTCATGAACCCAGAGTCAAGAATTGGTTCCCACTACCTTCTTATACTCAGAAATCCATGTGGCCTTGACCATGAGCTTCACTTGGAGGTGCTGAGCTCACTGGGGATGGGGCCTGCCTTTCTTCTTATGGGAAGCATCTCTTCCAATGTGTGGCCTAGTGAAACAGATCTCCCAACTCTTGGTGCTGATTTACGTTCTGTAAGGAATGTTGTGAGCAAATCAACCCCTTTGTAGAAAGAGCTAAAAGTTTGTGCATGAAAGAGCTTAAGAAGGGAAGTCCTGAGGGGCAAAGAAATTAACAACCGGAGCTGACTCCAACAAAAAGAGAACCCATAACATTGCCACTGCTTGGGGAATATCAGAGAGGTGAGAGCAGACGAGGATACCAAGGCATCTCCTCCAAGTTCATCCAGTGCCTATCCTGTCCCTTCTTTATCTGGTCCCTGCTAGGACGCCTCCAGCTGTCTCCTCCAAGAAGCCTTCCAGGGCTACTCTTCCCCCACTGAGCTCTCTTGGCCGAAGCCTGGACCTTTCCTTTTCAACTAAGACAGTCAAAATAAGATGGGAGGGTTTTATTGGCTTAAGAAAATTTCCTAGGAACTATAGGTAGAATAAGATTGAAATAGACAGTGTAAAAGCCTAGAAAGTGGGGGGTTTATGGCATTCAACAGCATTACCCAGGGTAAGCAGAGTTTGCTCCCCTCCCTATGTCTTCTTATAGGTAGCATCAGCTTTGCAGAAGCAGAAGTCCCTAACACCCCTGATGCCTCGCCCCTTCCCCACAACCAATCTCTCCTCTCTTTTCTCCCCCAGAAGCGTCTCAAGCCCATCTTCTATTCCCCATCCTGCTGACTCTGCTTTGTTCAAGTTTTCATCAGTCTGCTTCCTGGACACTACTGTAACTTCCTCACCAATCCTCCAGCCTTGTCTCTTCACTCCAGCCTTTCTACCCAGAATTTCCTCCTCTCCTCATCTTGGTGAAGAAGAAGGATGTCTCTCATCTTTTAGAAAAACTTAGCTCAAATGTCACCTCCTCCGGGAAGCCTCCTGGGACATCTCAGGCAGAGATAATTGTTTCCTTTTCTGTGTACTTTTCACTTACCCTATGATAGCATTTATCTCAATGTGTTGGAATTATTGGTTAACATGTCTGTGTACCCCATCACCCTTCGTGGCACCTCCTTCAAGGACCTGGACTATAGCTTACACTCTGTATTCTCAGGGTCTAGCAGGAGGTATGACCGTCCTTACATAGCAGTAAATGCTTGATGAAGAAAGGAAGGGAGTGGAAAACAAAATGGAAACTTTGCATAGTTATAGATTCTTTAGTTCCTGAGCCACCTCCTATATCTTGTGAGGGATACAATGTAATTTTCAGGAAGGAAACTCTTACTGTTCATTAGCCCAACATTCTCTGTCACACATTTCACATGGTGTTGATTGCCCTACAATTTCTTCAAAGGTGCGGAAGAGGCTTAGAATCCTAAGGAAGCAAAGGCCCAGGGAGATTAAGGGACTGCCTAAGGTAGCACAGCCAATTAATGACAAAACCCAGACTAGAACTCAGGTCTCTTTGTCCCCAGGCCTGGGCCCTTGACACAACACCAATGGCCTCTCTTCAAGTTTTCCCTCCAGGCAACAGCATATAATTATCAACATTAGTATTTGAAATTTATATGCGGCTTTTGCTTCACTGGCTTTTTTATTATCCTTTTGATTAGTAATTCGGTATGCAGCCCAGACATGGAGCAAAGCCAGGATAGGGAGGGAAGAAGTAGAGGGAGGCTGAGACCAAGTAGGGGACCATAAACCCCTGGGACAGGGAGGCCAGAGGGGACCAAAGGTGCAAAAGGGAGCACAGACTCAAGGGAATGTCTCTTGTTTCTAGGGGAGGGGATGTCTGTACAGAGGCTGTATAGGCCTCAGATGAGCCGTCCAAGAGCCTTCCCAGCCCCGGGGCTTCTCCTCTGATGGAGCAGGCGCAAGAAGAGCAAGCGTGTCCTTAACACCCAACAGGTTAAATTCCAATACCAGCTCTGAGGCAGACCCCAAGGCTTAGGGAGTTCTCTGCCCAGCCCTGAAGAGGAGACCCAAGCTTGGCGATGGGGTGTGGAGGGGAGGTAGGGGGTTCCTGGCTCCTACTGTGCATGCTGGGAGCTAAATGGAACTGCTCCAGGTGCCCCATGTCATATAGGAGTGAGGGGCCCTGGAGCCCCCCATTCAGTGTGTTATGGCCTCCTTGGATTGGGGGAGGGAGGACTGGCACTGCCAGAACCCTGTCCCCAGTGACTCCTTCCAGCCCCGGCCCCAGTTTCACTCTTCTAGGGTTTACTTTGTAGTCCCCTATCTACCTTCAGAAAATAAGAATACTCTCCCCTCCCAACCTCCTGGTATTGTGGTGAGACTCAAGACCTTGTAGGGGGCTTGACAAATAGCCTCATCCACTCATAACACTCAAGATGAGGGTATTCCCAGGCTAAAAAATAATAATAATAAAACTGAGATGAGAGAGGCTATAAAGAGCAGCACAATGGGGAAGACAAAGCAGCCAGAAGACAAAACAGCCTGGGCTCAGGGCTCAGGCCTCCGGAGGGGAATGCCCACCTATTGAAGGGCCAGTGTCACATATGTCATCTCACATTGTCCTCATATGACCCCTATGAGGTAGATACAGCTCCCCCGTTTTGCCAGTGAGAAACCTGAGCCTTTGAGAGATTAAGTAATTTGCTCAAGGTTATACAGTTAGTAAGTGGGACACCAGGCCCGAAACTTAGGCCCATCCCAGATATTGCATAAAGAGATTTAATCTCTGTGAACCCCGGGTCTTCGTGAGTAAAATGGGGGGGGGGGAATAATTATATTGCTTCATAGAGTTGTTTTAAAAATTAAATGAGATTATATTGGTTGAAAACAAAAACCTGGCGTGGTGTCTGATATATAGTAGGTGCTCCATAAATGTTTTTTGGTTGCTTGTTTTCCTCTTTGGTACACATCAGTATTAAAACTCAGGGCTTGGGAGCCGAAGGAGCTCCAAAAATGCTTCAAGAAGCCCGAGGAACGCAGCGCGGGAGCAGGGCGGGAGAGGGGACTCAGCCCCGGGAGCCAGAGAAGCCGGTTCCAGCCTCGCGCCCCTCGCGGCGCCGCCTCCTCTGGGCTCCCCAGGCTTCCCGCCCCGCCCCGGCCCGCCCCGCCCCGGAGCCGGGTCCGGAGCGCCTGGTGGGCTGATTTCGGAGCGTGGAAAGGAGCACGGAGCACGGAAGCGAGAGGGAGGCGGCGGCGGCGGCGTCAGGAGGCGGGGAAGACGGGGACCCTCCTCGCCGCTCTTCCAAGTCGGCGCGGTGCCGCCTCCGGCTGGGCTGAGGGCTGCGCGGCGGCGGCGGCGGCGGCGGGGCCGGGCCAGGATGCGGGGCTCCCAGGACCACGCGGGGCGGCTCAGGGCTGAGGGCGGGAGCTGTCCGCGGTGCTGAAGCAGTGACGGGGGCGGCAGGGACCCCGGGCCCGGAGCAGAGGCGCCCTCCTGGGAGTTCCACTGCGGCCACGAGGCGGAGGCGCCGTCGCTCGCCAGCCCATGCCGGGCCCCCGAGCCCCGCGGAGGAGGCGGGACCGTCCTCGGCGGGACAGGTAAGAGGCCGTCTGGGGACGCAGCGGGAGCGCAGAGCTAGGCGCAGAGCCTGGATTGAGCTAGGGAGGGCAGTGGGATGGGGGCTCCACCGGAGATCGCTCCAAGTCCATCCTTAGCCCTCACCCTACAGGCTGTGGATGCGGGGGGGGGGGGGGGGGGGGGCTGAGGGACCAGGGCCCAGACAGGCACCTGGGCACCCTGACCCCACAGCACCAGGCTTTGACCCAGACCTCAAGCTGCCCTGAGACAATGACCACAAAGAACGCTGATGAGGGGCTCCTGGACTCCTGGTACCCCAGTCCCCACCAGGGCTCTGCGCGACACTAGCGAAATCTGAACCAGCTTCACAAAGCTTCCCTCTCCTCCCCCAAGCCTGCTCATCAGGGTTACTGGAGTAGCTAAGGTCCCCCACCTCAAGATATTTTTTTTGCCCTGGAAATGGCCCTTGGGCCAGACCCCTTGGAACTTATTATTAACCCTTTTCTCCAGAGAAGGAAGGAGGTACCGGAAGAGACCTCAGTTTTTTCCTGTGGCCCTCTTGACTCTCATGGAAGGAGGCTGGTTTTGCATCACACTGCTTGGTGCATGCGGGCAAAGAGTGGGAGAACCCGGGTCCTGTTTTCTATTATATGCCTGAATGCTGGTGACTCTAGACAGATCCTCTACTTGGAGTCCTTCCTCTTTCTGGCAAGAGTGAGCTGAATGAGCTCATTCAGCCCTGCAAAGTGCTTCCAGTTCTTCAGAGCAGAGTTCTCTGAATGCCAGAATGTAGCAATCAAAATAAAACTGCGTAGAGGAAGACTGGCCTATCACTGTGGCTGACCACCGCTTTATGCCCATCCTCTCATCCCAACACAACTTCCCCAACCCTCAGTGGTAGAAAAAGCAGTAGCCTAAGAGTTCCTGGCTGGGCCCTGGCATTTTTTGGCATTAAGCCAGTGACCTGAGCTCTCTGAACCTCAGTTTCCTCATCCCTAAAGTGGGGATAATATAGCTGCTCTGCTCACCTCAGAGAACTGCCTTGGGGCTCAATGAAACAATGTACCTGATTGAAGGCCCGTCAACCATACATCACCATACTAGTGTAAGCTGCTGTCACTGCTGTCACTGTTCCCACCCACCAGCCAGGCCAGCAGGCAGTGTCTTGATCCCTGTCACTCATACCCTCTTTTCTCCCAGCCTGGCCATGGCTCTTTGTCCTTGGCCTCCCTGGGGGTCCTAGAGTCAGTGAAGCCCAACTTATAAATCTAAAGGAACCAAAAGGTTTCCCTCCCACTTCTCCTCTTCCATCATCACCCATGGAAGACAATATATAGGGTGAGAGTCAGGCTCACAGATTTTATTTTTTCCCCAGGGATCACAGATCTAGGGAAACAGCTCCTTGAAGGCAAGGATTGTGTTGTTTTCATCTCTTTGCCTCCCTCCACACCTCCCCTCCCCCATAGCACCTGGAAGATAGTAAGGACTCAGTAATTGGGTGTAAAACAAGAGAACAAGTGTTAAAATATCTCAGAATAAAAACATTTGACTGGAAGTCAGGAGCCCTGTGCTCTGGTCCCAGATCTGCCAACTCCTGTCTCAGGCAGTCCCTGCCCCCCTATGAGCTTTAGTTTTCACATCTGTAAGAGAGGGTTGTACTAGATGAGTTTTAAGATTACGATGCTCTGATGTTCTGTGGGGCAATCTGAGGGCTGTTCTGAGCCCACAAATCCCTCAGTTCTTGAACACAGGATACCAGCTTCGTAAACCTGGTTTGAAAAGTGAGTTAATGTCCTTCCGTTGACGAATGGGATTTTTCTGAATGCAGTGGAACGGAGCAATAAGAGCCAGGAAAAGACATTTGTAGTTCCAGTGTTTTCCTGAGATCCCCTAGTCTTCCTTATTTGCCTGAGAAAGCCATGCCTATCTACAAAGTTGCTGAGCTGGGAGGGCCCCTGCCTCCAAGCCAAGAGGCCAGGAAAGCACTCCCCCCTAATATCCCTTGGGAGTAGCCATGGGTCAGGGACCCAGTCTTTGGCCATCTCCTCCCAGGCACCCTGCCTGACTGGGATCCTCCTCCTAAGATGACTGAAGGAGAGGACAGTCAGGAAAGATCCATTCCTGGGGAGAGTTTTATATATATATATATATATATAAACGAAATGAGCTTCTCTGACAACAATTTTCCTCAACTGTGGCAGGGCCGGCTGATGTTCAGAAAAACCTTAGCTAATTGGACTCGGGTAGAGCTGAGTAAGCCGGTCCAGTGACCTCCCTTACTTACCCACCACCGCCCCTCCCCCCATGTCAGCACTTTCTGGCTCCCAGCTGTTGGTGCAGCACTGGCAAGAATCAGCTCTTCAGAGTTAATGGACAGTCACTAACCCTCATAACAAAGTGACAGCAGCAGCAGCAACAGCAAGAATAGAGAGGGGCTTTATTTTCTGCAAGGCTGGTCTGTGGGCGTGCTGGCCTGCTGCTGGGGCTAGAACCATGCACCACCCCTCTTTTTGCAGCTATCTGAGTGGACACCCCACCCCCAGGGCTGTCAAGGTTCAGGGCATCTCTGATCACCTAAATGATCTCCCTTCCCAGGCAGATACATATGGCTTTCCTCGCAACCAAGGGAAACTACCCACTGGCTACTTCTTATGTTCCCCTCTTGCCCCCTCCCTGGTGAGGTGCCTACTCTGACCCCCTCTGCAAGGCCTCAAATAAAAAAGGGAGCCAACCTGGGCACATGATGGGGTGTTCTTGATTATCTGGGTCTGGGGGAAAGGAGGATCTGAGGAAGAGGAAGAGATAAATGTCATTAAGAAATGACAGAAATGACGTGTGGAAAAGAAAAAAATGTGTGTGTGTGTGTGTGTGTGTG
>NW_017731399.1:2861759-2869575 GCF_001890085.2 Hipposideros armiger
GAGAGAGAGAGAGAGAGAGAGAGAGAGAGAGAGAGAGAGAAAGGGAGAAAGGGAGAGAGAGGTTGAAACATTGAAATATACATATGCAGGTCCCTTCCCCTGGGTGGCACACACAAAATGACAGAGGCAGAGATTGAGAGAATATCAGGAGATAGGTGCACATTATTAATTACCTTCAAGTTCAAAGACCAATTCATCTGTGCATCCTAGAGGGACTTCCAGCCACAAAATACACCACTCCAGGGAGAAAGAAGCAGAGAGAACAGTCTTCACTTTGGGAAGAAACATTCCAGTTCTTTAAGCCTTTGGCATTTTCCAACCCCCTTTCCTTCTCAGGGGCTTGGTGGGCATCCTCCCTGGAGCAAGGTCCCTTCTGCTATTAGCCAGGGGACAAAAAAGATCAGGGGACAAAAAAGCACAAAAGATCGTTGTGCTTTGTATCCTGGTTCTCCTCTTGCCTCCTCTCTTATTCTTTCTTCCTCCTCCCTGCAGCTGCCACCAACCCCACCCCCTCCCCAAGCAACCAAGCAAGGAGTGAGGGCCCCGATTCTCTACCTCCCCATTAAGAGTGCTATCTTCCACCATCAGATGTTCTGTTTGCTTCTAAATGGTTGGGAATGAGCTGCTTCAGAGGAGAGACAGGTTGTTTCAGCGAGAATAAAGATTTGATTTCTGCCTGAAAATGGACTGATTTGAGTAGTGGTGCTGCGATCCCAATCCTCCCAGCAATTTCCACTCTTGTCAGCCACAATCCCATCCCCCAGGCAAGTGGATGATGCTCTGACAGAGAGGCCAGTCCAGCCCATGGGAGCCCAGGGTGGCAGCGGATAGAAAACAGGGTAGATTTTTGTTCCCTGGAAGACAGTACCTTCGAAGCCTTCCGTGGAAGCTGAAACGTGTTCCAGCTATTTTCTCTCTTTCCTGGGTTCCCTCCTCAGCCCTCTTCTCTCTTCTCCTTTGCTCTTCTCTTCTCCTCCTTCTCCATAGGTCCTTTAATAATTCTCAAATCTCTCTTCATCCCTGACATTACCCAGGGTTTCAACTCTATACATTTAATTGCCAGGTAGATACTAGATACCCTAGTATCCAAATTCATCCACTTCCCCTTCCCATCCTGCTCTTCTGTGTGTGTATATGTGTTTCGTTTTTTCAGCTCTGTACTTGGTGGGCCTTTTCAGTCTAAATATCCTTTTTTTCTTTTCAGCTCAGGAAACACTTTCTGCTTTTGCTCCTTTCATTATTATTTTCCTCCAGTCTTTCTATTGTGTCTTTCTGAAACTCCTATTAGATGGATGTTGGACCTCTGGGACTCTCTTTCATATCTCTTAACTTTATTTTATATGCTGCATCTTTTTGTCTTTTTGCTCTATATCTTGGGGAAGTTTGTTAACTTTTTTCTTTTACATTAAAAAGTTAATCTTTAACAGTGTCCATTCTATTACCCAGTCTCTCCATTGAATTTTTGAAAATTTAGACAATTATTTTCAATTTCCAAAATGTTTTCATGTTCTTTGATTGTCCCTTTTTCATAGCAACCTGTTCTTGTTTTATGTATGCAATGTCCTCTTATATCTCTGTAAGAATATTAATTCAAAATCATTTTTAAAATCTTTTCTATAACTTGGGTGATTTTGATCTTATTAGGCTAATTGTCCTATTTATTTAATCCTTCTCTTTTATTTTCATGTACTCATTTTTCTTTGTTGTCCATTCAGACTTATGAACAAAGGAAGGTATTGACTGACATGGCAGCTGGTGTGGATTTCCTTGGAAATCGGGTTTGTTTGTTTCCCTAACAGGCTTCTCCCTTGAAATGGGATTGTTCTTACCTCTGGTGTTTGGAGTTGCAGGTTTCTCAGCACTGATTTGTTCACCCAGGAATTTCATCTGCTCTTTATCTCCCAGAAATTCCTCAATGTTTTTGCTCCACTGATATCACTCTTTTCTCTTTTCCAATTTTCTTATGATTTCATTCTTTTAAAGCTATATGTCCTGTCATTTTACTAGACCCTCAAGAAGGAGAAGAGGTGGTCATTTGTGCTCAGACTGCCTTCTTGAACCAACAACCTCCCCATAGATTTTCTATCCCCACCTGGTGGCATCACCTTCTACTTATCTGACAAATCCAGGAACCTGGGAGTCATTCTTGGCTCCTTCCTCTCCTTCACTTCCAGTTAACCACCAAGTCCCATTTATTGTGCCCCATAACTACTCCTCAGGTATGACTCTTCCTCTCCATCCATTTTGCCGTAGAGCAGGTTCAGGCCCTCATCCTTTCCTGCCTCCGTTTTTACAATAGCCTCTTCACAGGACTCCAAGCCTCTATTCTCATTCACCTCAAATCCTTTCTATCCACTGCAGCCAACAACAGTGCTCTAAAACACAGGTATGACTATATCACTTCTTTGCTACAGCTGTCATTGGTGCCCCACTGTCCACAGCAAAAAGCTTCTCTGTATGTAGTGGAAGACCTTCCTCCCATCTCCTGCCTCATTCTATCAATACCAAACCACCCTGGTTCCCCTCCATACCACCACCTATGTTTCTGTGCTGTTTCCTCTGCTAGAAATGTCCTTCCATCGTTATCTCACCTAGATGACTTATTTTCTTTCTTTAAGACTCAGTTCAGATGTCACCTGCTTTGAAAGCCTTTTCTTCCCACTGTTGCCTCCACTCCCATCCCGAGATAGGAGTCACTTATCAGTATGCCATAGTGTAGCTGCTAACACAACTTACTCCATTGTATTGAAATTTTGTATTTGCTAGCCTGTATTCCACACCCCTCCTCAAAGCAGGTACCACTTCTTGTTTATTTTTGCATTCCAAGAACTGGAGTGAAATAACTGCTCAAGAAATATTTGTTGTGCAGAGCTAAATGTGCCCCAGCCAGGTGTGCTCCATCCATCTCAGATTCTGGAAAGTACTTTCTTATAGGGGAGCCTCAGCATACCTAGCTCACTCATTCATTCTTCACTCACTTATGAAATCAACTGTCATTGAGTGCCTACCATGTGCCAGGCAAGGGACAAAGAACGACACAGTCCCCATCCTCTTGAGGCTCACAGTCTGGTGAGGGAGAAAGACACTAATAAATAAATCACACATATATAAGAAGAGCCTGTGATAAGCTCTTTGAGAGGAAGAGCTGGAGCCCAGAGAACAGATAACCACGGAACTAAATCTAGTCCCCGAGAAAGTGACTTTTGAGCTGGGAGCTGAAGTATTCTGATGTGAGTGGAGACAATACACCAAGAACCACGGCTATGAAGTGAGGGAGGGAGAGAGGACAGGAGCTGAAGGAGAGAAAGGGCACTGAGGAAAGATGTTCCAATTATCTGTTGCTGCTTAACTGCCCAGAACTTAGTGGCTAAAACAAAAGACACTTTATTATACTTCAGGACTTTTGGGGTCAGAAATGCATGCAGCGTTGAGCTGTGTGATTATTCTACTCCATGTGGCACAGACAGAGGTCACCCATTGGTATTCAGCTGACAGATGGGCTGGTTTAAAGAGTCCAAGATAGCTTCTTTCACATGTCTGGCATCTTAAGGATAACTGGGCCCAGCGGGCTCCGTCAATAGGAGCATCTACCTGGCCTCTCCAGCATGGTGGCCTCCGAGTAGTCCAGCTACGTACAGGACAGCTCAGGGTACCAAGAGAGAGTGTTCCAGCAAACAAGGGAAAGGGTGAATGGCCTTGTATCACCTGGCCTCTGAAGTCACATAGCATCACTTTTGCCGTGCTCTGAGGTTGAAGCCGGCACAAACCCACTCAGAGAGGAGGGGTAAAGACCCCCATCTCTCAAGGGAGGAATGTCAAAGTATTTATAGCTAGGTTTTACAATCATCGCGATTGATTTATTTTCTAAGGAAGGAAGATATGTTTAAGTGCCGCTAGGCAGGATCAAGAGTTAGGAGCTATTGAAGACAGAGGCGAAAGAAAGGATAGTCAATTGTGTTAATAACTTCCTGAGGAGGCAAACTGAAACAAAGAAAGCTAAGTTCCCCATTTTTGCTTGACTCCGACTCTGCCAGCCTTCCCCCCACCACCCATCTCTGCCCCTTACTTTCTCTCTTTACTGCCAGATGCAGCAAGCTATAGCTATCACCCCAAGCTGACTTGGTGGCTGTCTTACAGGCCAGAAAACATCAAATCCAGTCCCATGCCATCTACAGCCACCATAGTCACACTTCACAGTTGGCACAACAGTTTACATATTATCTGACTAGAGGGTGGTCTAGCACCTATTGTTAAAGATTTCACCTTTTCCCTGGATTTTAATCATTTGTATTTAATCTACCTTACTAGGAAGTTCTTGCTTTTATCTTTCCGTTTAGAGGCAATCTCTCTTGTCACACTAAGAGATAGCAGTGAGGAGTTCAGCTTCTCACAATGGCTCTGTATTTATATGAATCCAGACCTTAAGGTTATCTAGGCAACCACCCCTGGACTGCTAAATCACTCCAAATCTCTTAATCTTTTCTTGAAGCTCCTTTTCCCCATTCCCTTCACTGAGGCCTCCAGTTTTAACTCATTCAAGACCAAATCCTCACCACTCTCACACTCGCCACTATCTATCGTGACCCTGTACACAAAGGCAGGCCCTAAAAGGCATAGTAATGACAGCCGAGGCTGTGGACTCAATTAAACCTAGGTGCAAATCCAGTCTCTGTCACTGTTTAATCCTGGGCAAGTTACTTAACCATTCTGAGCATCAGTTTCTTCATCTGAAATATGGGAAATTATAATATCCAGGTTCATGTTGTAATACTAGGTGTGATAATTTTATAGGGTTCTAATAAGGTAGCCCCATCCCAAGGATATAACCCAGCTCCTGGTCACACATCACACTGTCCCTTTGGCCTCTTTTTAACAGTGTTCATGATGCCTCTTCCCAGGTACTTCAAAGCCTACCAGGTACCATGTGCCAAAAAGAAGCTCCACGTCTCACCCCAGTAGCTAACCTGGAGGACTGGATGTTGTTCAGGCCAGCATGAGCTCTGGCCAGACAGACCTGTGTCAGACAGGGCTCTGCCACACTCCAGCTGTGTGATTTCATAAAAACCTATTTAGCCTCTCTGAGCTACAGTTCCCCCACATGTGAAAGAGGATGGATTAAATGAGATACTGCATTTGAAGCACTTGGCCTGGCTCAGAACAAAGCAAAGACTCAATAAATGGTAGCTGACACATAGTAGCACTAGAGTATAGTGACTCTGGAGTCATAGTTCCAAGGGTCACGTCCAGCCCACCACTTACTTACCAGCTATGCGCATGTGGGCACTTTTAACTTTTTTATGCCCCCGTGTCTTTATCTGTAAAATGAAGATAGTGATGGCAGAGAACTCATAGGGCTGCTATAAGAATTAAATGAAAGGGGTGGCTGGTTAGCTCAGTTGGTTAGAGTGTGGTGCTGATAACACCAAGGTTGTTCGATCCCCACATGGGCCACTGTGAGCTGTGCCCTCCTTAAAAATAATAATAATAATAATAATTAATTGAGATAATACATAGCACTTGAGAGATAATACACAGTAAGAACTTATTAAGTGTGAAGTGTTATTTCATTCTTTTACTTTGAACTTTTTTGTATATTTATATTTAAGGTGCATTGCTTATAAGCAGCATATAGTTGGATTTTGCCATTTAAAAATCCAGTCTTTGTCTTTATAAAAAAATCAGTTTTAAAATAGTCACAGGGATGTGAAGTACAGCATAGGGAATACAGTCAATAATATTGTAATAACTATGTATGGTGTCAGATGGGTACTAGATCTACTGGGGTGATCACTTCATAAGTTATATAAATGTCTAGTCATATGTTGTACACCAGAAATGAATGTAATATTGTATGTCAACTCTGCCACAATCAAGATATAGAACAGTCCCATCATCCAAAAAGTCCTCATGTGCCTTCACAGCCAGTCCCCTCCCCAGACTCCTGGCTCTTAGCAACCACTGATCTGCTTGCTTTCACTATAGTTTTGCCTCTCTCGAATTTCCTATAAATGGAATAATATACTATGGGACTATCTTTGTCTTTTCACGGGCAATTTTATCATGTTCACATTTAGTGTAATTACTGATATAGTCCGGGTGTAAGTCAAACATCTTATTATTTGTTTTCTGTTGTCTCACCTGTTCTGTATTCCTTTTTCTATCTTTTCTTGTCTCATTTTGGATTAGTCAAGTATTTCTTTTTTAAGAAATTGTATTGGGGAACAGTGTGTTTTTCCAGGACCCATCAGCTCCAGGTCAAGTAGTTGTTTCAGTCTAGTTGTGGAGGGCACAGCTTCTTGGCCCATGTGGGGAATTGAAACGGCAACCTTGGTGTTATGAGCCTGCGCTCTAACCACCTGAGTTAAGCGGCTGCCCCTTAGTCAAGTATTTTTGTCATTTCATATTCTCCATCTATTAGCTGACTGGTTATACATTTCTTTACTCTTCTTTCAGTGATCATCAGAGCAGTGGTTCTTAAAGCGGGGTCCCTGAACCTGCAGCATCAACGTCACCGGGGAACTTGTTAGCAAAGGACATTCCCAGGCCCATCCTGGAATCGTAAACTGTGCGGGTGGAAGCCAGCAGTCTGGGTTTAACGAGACGTCCGGGTGGTGCTGATGCACACACTAAAGTTTGAGAACCCCTGCCCCAGACAACTTTTGCTTCTGGCAGGCAGCTAATCCAATTAGGGAGGAGCTGATTCAAAGCCTGGTTTCTGTCTGCTCCTATGCCTAGGGATAGCCCTAAAGAGGTCCCAGTTGATAACTGGGGGTGTTTCCTGGGGCCCCTCCTCCTTAACAGGACCTGAACTCGTTTTTCTCCCCAGCCTCTGATGCTGTTGGAAGAAGGGGAAAGTGGTGCCAAGGGTCAGGCTCACCTCTCCATGTTTCTGTTTCCTGTGGGATCTTGGCACTTTGACCTCTCAAGTTCTTGCTCCCTTGGCGATTCTTCGATGCCTTCGCATTTTCCCCTAGCTTTTCTAGATATTATTGGCAGGTTTGGTGTGACACAAGTTCGTCTGCACAGCTAGAAGAGGAAGCCCTCATCCTATTGTTATTCTCCCGCTAGAATTATGGAGTCAAAATGAGTACTAAGAACAGTTCAGTGTCTGGCGTGTGGCAAAAAGCTCCTAAGTGTTAAGTTATTATTAGTATTCTCCCAATAGAATCCCAGGGTCATATTGAACTGAACTGTTAAAAATCACCCCGCTCTACCCTGTCCATGCACTTTATAGATAAGCAAACTGGTGTTACACTGTATGACTGGACTGCAGTACAATTGAACCCCAGTGGGAGGCTGTAATTGGACTCCTGTGGATTCCTGGGTGGCTTCCTGTCCCTGGCTGGGAGGTGGCAGTGTGCTCTCCATCCTCAAATCAAGGACTGGAAAACCTTAGAGCTCAGCTCAGTTCTCAGCTCGAAAGAAAACAAGCCAAGGCCTGTAGTTCACAGATCTACATTCTCTCGCTTTCCTCTCATGGGGCCCAGAGCTCTAGCCTCAACTGCATGATTTGGAGCAATCTTCTTAGCTTCAGAGTCCCAGACGCCTCATGTCTGTCCTATGGAGCAGAGTGCACACATACACACTCTCTCTCACACAGGCATGCTCACCAGCAAGCACACAGAGCTGAACGCAGGGTAGACCAGGCAGCAGAGGTGGAGATGGAAATGGCTGTGCTTTGAAACTGGTGCCTTAGTCCAGGGAACAGAGAGAGAGAGTCAGCCCTACACAACAGGCCAAAACGTCAGGCCAGGCCAAGGGCAAAGAAGGCTGTACCTGGGGACCTGCCACCCCCTCCTTCTGGCCAGAATTTAGT